>NC_051420.1:20078378-20098408 GCF_015228065.2 Penaeus monodon
CTTTTTATTATTATTATTATTAAATACTAAAATTTATATAAAATTTAATTTTAATTTATGATAATATTAATAATAATAATAAAATTTATATAATAATAATAATAAGATAATAATAATAATAATAATAATAATAATAATAAATATTTTGATAATATAATAATAATAATAAAAATTTAAATTATTATTATTATTATTATTATTATTATCATTTTTATTTTTATCATCATTATTATGATTGAAAATATAATATAAAATAATACATAATAATAATAATAATTATTATTATTATTTTTATTATTATTATTATTATCATTATATATTGTTAATACTAATATTGTTTTTATAGTTATTATTTTTTAAAATGGTTTTTTATCATTATCACTTTTATTATTATTATCAGGATCATTTCATTATTATAATTTTTTTCATGTATATTTTTATTATTATTATTATTATTATTCCCATTTTTATTGTCATTATCATTTTTTTCTATTATTTTAATTTTTTATTTTATTTTTTTTTTTTTACTATTATTTAATATTATTATTATTTTTATTATTATTATTTTATTATCATTATTATTATTTCATAATTATTATTACCGTTACTAATGTTATCATTATTAATGTTATCATTAATAAATTTTTACTATTATCCTTGTTACTAGTGTCATCATTACTTTTGATAGAAAATTAAAAATGTTTATTATGTCCTTGTCATGCTGGTATCATTACAATACCAATTCTACGCATTGTCATTAACTTTACTTACCTTTTAGCTCGAGTTTGTGAAAGGATTATTTAAGCTGCTGTGCTGCTTGTGGAAGTGTCAGCTGATAGAAATGACACTCAATCTCGTTACTTTAATTGTGAACGCGTCTTGTTTTTGATGGTATAAAACACTGATTCTCTTAGGTATAAAAAAGTTGTTTTAGCCCATATAGCTTTTTGCTTCCGACCTTTGAGAAATTGGATTACGTGAGAGCATCTTAATATCTCCCCTAAGGCTAATTGCTTCACAAGTCTTTTGATTTACCGTCCACTTCTTATCCTTGGTCACAATTCATATCAATAGCTTTTTAGATAATATAGTCAAGGTAAGAGAATTAAGTAAATGATCTATTTCATTCAAGTTTCAATAAATTTTTTAAGGGAATAACGGTGTTGATATTTCTTGGTGTTCGAAACGCATTCACTTATCGCCATGGGTTTCGACTGATCCGGCTCTCAGCTGCAAAATCCCCGAACTTGTCTCTCAAGTTAGTTACCTTTATAATCTATCATGTGTTAGTACAATGCTAAAGACAAACTTCTGTCATATATCATCATCTAACCCAAACTCTTTCCCCTTGTGCACATCTCTGCGCGCTTCTTTCCTCACTATTGTCTCCTTGTTATCATCAGTTCCTCCTTTCCGTCATCTCTCCTGCACCTGTTTTCCTTTTCTTAAACTTCTCCAGCTTTGCTACCTGTATTTCCCCACGCCGTATACGTTCCTATTTTTATTTATCTATTAATTTTAATATATTTTTTCTTTCGCCTAATTCTTTTCTTTACCATTGTCTCACCTTCTTCCCCTTTTTCTTCTGCTTTCCTGTTTCTCTACCCTTCGCTTCAGTTGCTTCTCTATATCTTCTTTTTTCCTCCCCATTTCTCATTCCTTCCTTTTCCCCTCCTCCTACTATTCTTCTACGTTCTCCTATTTTCCTTCATTTCATTCTCCTCCCCTTTCCCCTGCTTGTCTTCCCGCCTCTGCTCGTTATGTCGTTTCTCCTCCTCCTCCTCCTACTCCTTCTCCTCTTCCTCCTCCTCCTTTTTCCTTCTCCTCAGCCTCCTCCTCCTCCTCCTACTCCCCATCCTTCACCCCCACTCCTCCTTCTCCTCCTTCTCAGGCTCCTCCTCTTGTTCCTCCTCCTTCTCAGGCTCCTCCTCTTGTTCCCCCTCCTCCTCCTCCTCTTCCTGCTCCTTCTCTCCCCCCCTTCATTTTGGGCTGCTTTTCCCTCCCCTGCTCTGTCTCCTCCTCCTCGCCATCCTCCTCCTCCTCTTCCGCCGCCGCCTGTTCCCTCTCCCCCTTTCCTCCTCCTCCTCCTGCTCCCTTTCCCCCCCTCCTTCTGATGCTTTTTACTGCTGGTGCTCCTGCTCCTCCTCCTCATCCGTTTGTTAGGAGAACCAGGCAGGCATTGTCAACGCTAACGTCCCCATCGTCCGGCGCCGCTTATACATTATCTCACGACACGTCAGGCTTGGAGCCATGGATCATGTTTCCTTTTTCTGAGCTTCTCGAGTTTTCGTTTCTTTTCATTTCCTCGCCTGGAAACTTGCCTGTTTTATCATGTAAGTTTGTTAGCAACATTTTTTAAGCACTCGTGTTTAAAATTTTTAAATCTAAAATTACCTAACATATAAAGTGTTCTAATTTTCAGCATTCGAATGTTTAATAAGACCTGACATAAGTATTTCCACCATATTTTTTTACTGTTACTGGCCTTTTTTTCATGACTATTCGATATTTTTATTACTTTTTACATAACCAGTGAGTACAACCAGAAAAAAGAAAATCTGCGGATGTGTCTTTCCGATTTTTGTGTTTTCGCGTCACGCTTTACATGCTAGAGATAACCTTACGTTCCTATTTTCTAAACCTCCTCTCGTAAAAAGTATACATATGTATTTTTTCTTTTATTGTTATTTATACAATGTTCTGTTGCAATCACTTTTATGGGTCCTGAAATCCGACTCTCAACCAGCGGGCGAATTTCATTGATTCATGGATGTCCAAATATTTCGAACATCCAAGATTTCGCTCTTTTCCATCAAGTGAAATAGATTTCAATTCGATCAACAGCACTCTCTTTCCGATCTGACCTTCATTCTTTCTAATGTTTGCATAAATACTTACATAAATACATATATACATACATATACACGTTTTATAGATCATACTACATACATTTAGACATACATACATACATACATACATACATACATACATACATACATACACACACATCCATATATACATGCATATACAAATACATACATACATATACAGATCATACATGCATACATACTTACTGTATACCCTACATGCACACACACACACACACACACACACGCACATACACACACCAACACAGATGGGACTGTGTGTGTATGTGTATGCACGCGCGCGCGCATGTATGCATACATGTAAGTATGTATGCAGTATTATCTGGGATATATGTGGTATGTATGTATGTATTTTTGTGTACCCCACACCACACACACACACACACACACACCACAAACCACGCACGCACATACACACACACACACAGATGGGGCTGTGTGTGTGTGTGTGTGTGTGTGTGTGTGTGTGTGTGTGTGTGCGTTTTGTGTGTGGTGTGTGTGTGTGTGGGTGTGTTGTGTGGTGTGTGTGGTGTGTGTGGTGTGTATGTGCGTGCGCGCATGTATGTATACATGTAAGTATGTATGCATGTATGTATACGTACATATATATATATATATATATATATATAATTTTTATAATAATATATATTTTTATTAGGGGTGGTGTGTGTGTGTGTGTGTGTGTGTGGTGTGTGTAGTGTGTGTGTGTGTGTATGCATGCATGCATGTATGTATGTATGTAGTATGTATGTATTTACGTATGTATGTATGTGTATGTATGTATGTATATGTATGTTGTGTACACACACACACACACACACACACACACACACAGATCGGAAGAGAACTAGCAAATATAAGAAATAAGAATTATGGTGACATAACGAAAAATAGAGGAAAAGCAAGAAAAGAAAGGATAGGGAAAAATGTTTTCAAACTCTATTCCACCTTTTCTATATCCGCTTTCTATATTTCTCTTTCTCGCGACAGCGCGGGAAAAAAACCAAAGCCACCCGGGATGATAAATTATCACCACAACATTAAAGGGCCCATAAAAACGTTTCCCCTCTCTCTCTCTACCTCTCTCCTCCTCTCTCTCTCTCCCCCTTTTCTTCTCTTCCTCTCCTCCCTTCTCTCTCTCTCTTCTCTCTCTCCCTCTCTCTCTCTCCCCCTCTCCTCTTCTCTTCCCCTCTCTCTTCTCTCCTCTCTCTTCTCTCTTCTCTCCTCACCTTCTCTCTCTCTCTCTCTCTCTCTCCCCCCCTCCCCCCCCCCCCCCTCTCTCCCCTCCCCTCTTCTCTCTCCCCCTCTCTCCTTCTCTCTTCCCCTCTCTCTCTTTTCTCTCTCCCCTCACTCACTTCCCCCCCTCCCCCCTCTCTTTTCGCCCCCCCTCACCCCCTGTCTTTCTTTCTTTCCTTTTTTTTCTCTTTTTTCTCTTTCCCTTTTCCCCCAGCCCCCCTCTCCCTCCCCCTCTCTCTCTCTCTCTCTCCCCCTCCCCTTCTCCCCAAAAAGTGAAAGTGGAGAGGTTTTGAGAAAATGTAGAGAAAGGGGAGGGAAAAGGGAAAGGGAGAGGGAAGGGACGGAGGGGAAAGAGAGAAAAGAGAGAGAGAGAGAGGGGGGGAGAGAGAGAGAAGGAGAGAAGAGAGGAGGAGAGAGGAGAAAGGAAAGGAAAAGAGAGAGAGAGCGAGAAAGGAGAAAAAAGGGGGAGGAGAGAAAAGGGAGGAAAAGGGGGGGAAAGAGGAAAAGAAAAAAATCCTGATGGAAAAAGAAAAGCCCCCCACGACAATGGGGTTTTCAAAAAAAAAATTCCCTATTAAAACCCCCCCCCCCACCCACTCCCCAAAACCAAAAAAAACCCCCTTCATAAAAAAGGGAACCACCCCAAAACCTTTGTTTGGGAAGGAATGGTCCCCCGTAAAAAAAAGGCCCTTCCCCAACAGTTTTTTATTCCAAAAAAAAATTTTTCCCCGTGATTTCCTTTTGATTTCCCCTAACATGTTGCCTTTTGTCCCCCTTTTTTTTATATTTTTTTCCATGCATTTTAAAATTTTTTGGGCCCTTTGGGTTTGCAAGTTAATTTTGGACCCCCCTATTTTGGAAAATTTTTAAAATTTCTTTCCTTCATTTATTTCTTTTTTTCCCTTTTTCTTTTCTTTGTATTTTTTTCCCCTTTTCCCCTTAAAAATTCCCCCCTCGCCCCAGGGCCCCCTCCCCCTCCCCCCCCTCTTCCCCTTTCCTCCCCCCCCCCCCCCCTACCCAAACCCCCCCCCCTCCTTCCCCCCCCCCCCACCTCTCTCCCCCTTGTCTTCCTTCTGCTTCTCGTTTTTCTTCCTTCTTTTTATTGGCTCCCCCCCCTATCCTCGGTTCACGAAAAAACATTTTTTCGTTTTCCCCGTTTTTTTCCCTTTTCTCTTATCTTTTTTCTTTTTTTTTTCTCTTACCCCTTTCTTTTTTTCTCCCCCCCCCTCGTTTCTTCCTGTCCTCTCTCCCTCCCCCCCTTTTCCCCATTCTGCACCTCTTTCCTTTTTCCCCCCCCCTTTTTCCCCCCCTTTCTTCTCCCTCCCTTCCCCCCTTGCTTTTAAGCACCCCCCTTTCTCTCCCTCTCCCTCTCCCAAACCCCCCCCCCCTTTTTCCGGGCCCCTTTTTTCTCCTCCCCCCCTCTTTCCCACCCCTACATTTTCTCCAGCCCCTTTTCTCCCTCCCCCCTCTCTCCCCCAGCTCTCGACCACTCTTTATATCCCCTTTTCCTCATATTGCTTTGCCCCCACTTTCCCCTTCCCTCTCCCTCTTCCCCACTTGTGCAACCCACTCTTTTCCCTCTCCATCTTGCTCGAAAGCCTGTCCTCTTCCCTCTCCCTCTTACTCTCGACCCCTTCTTTCCCCTCCCCTCTCCCCTTCTCCCCATGTTCTGCCTCTCTCTTTCCCCTCCCTCCCCTCTCCCCCAAAATGATCTGACCCCCGTCGTTTTTTCCTCTCTTCCCCCTCCCCTACTCTGCAGCCCCCCTCTTTTCCCTCAGGTTTTTTGGGCTCGTTTTTCCTTTTTCCGTAATATTAGGTAAATGGTGCCGTGGGGAATAAGGAAAAGGGGCAAAACTTTTTTCACTTAGTTTTTTAAAATAAGAAAGTTTTTTTTATTTATTTACTTATTTTTAACCAAAAAAATTTTTTTTTTTTTCCCTTTTAAAAAATTCTGGGCAAAAAAAAAAAAAAAAAAAAAAAAAAAAAAAGGGTTTTTTTTTTTTTTTTTTTTTTTTTTTTTTTTTTTTTTTTTTTTTTTTTTTTTTGTTTTTTTTTTTTTTTTTTTTTTTTTTTTTTTTTTTTTTTTTTTTATTTTTTTTTTTAAACCCCAAAAGGGCTCAAAGAATCCTTTTAAATTCCAACCCTTTTTCCTTTTTTTAAAATTAAAACGGATAGTCCCTGCAAAAAAAAAAGAAAAAAAAAAGAAAGCCGAAACAAAAAAGAAGAACCCCCCCAAAAGAATTAATCCTGGGTAAAATTTTAAAAACCCCCCCCCATTTCTCCCCTTTTCCCCGGGGGAAAAATTTTTTTGGGGGGATTTAATTTGGGCTTAGGAAAACCGGGGATTTTAAAAAAGGGGGGTTGTTCCCTGGGGTTTTTTTTTTTTATTTTTTTCCCTTTTTTCGAAGAAATTTTAAATTTTTCACAAACATAGGTTACATTAATACTTTTTGCATTTAAAAATCTTTCATTTTTTTTAATTTTCCCTTCCCCCCCCCCTCTCCTTTTTCCCTTTTCCCCCCCTTTTTTTTCCCCCTTTTCTCCCTCTCTTCTCTCTCTCTCTCCTCTCTCCTTCTCTCTCTCTCATTACTTTACGCGAAAACAAAATACCGGGCAATTTTCACAGAAGGAGGGGTAAGGAATGCCCGGAATGAGAAAGAAAAGAAGAGAGAAGCGGAAGAAGGGGGAGAGGTAGAAAAGTATGATACCATTTTTTTTAAAAAACATTACTGTCGGGTTTTATATTTTTATTGCTATTATCATTATCTTTTTGGCGTTTTATTACCCTTTTATTACTTTTATTTATTATCATTAAACATGATTTTTATCATTATTATCATTTATTATTATCATTGTTATTATTCCATCATCATTATTGTGATTTTACTTTTTTTTATTTTATTCATATATTATTATTATTTTTTTTATTATCTCATTTTTTTTTAAATTTATTGTTTTTTATTATCATAAGAATAGCATTTTGGGGTTTACGTACTCTTATTTTTATTATCATTGTTTTCGCCCATTATTATCTTTTTTTTATACTACTGCTACTACTACTATCCCACTGTTACCATTTTTGTCATTATCTTTTGTCATTTTGATTGTTCTTTTTATAATTGCATCCCCCATTATCATTTTTACTACTTTTTATCAAATCTTAATTTTAATTTTATTATTTTTTTATTATATTATCATTACATTATCATTTTTTTCTTATCTTATCATTATCATTATCATTTTTATTTTTATTATTTTATTTTTATTATTATATTATTATTTTTATTATTATTACTATTATTTTTTTTTGTTCCCGTATCATTATTGTTATTACAATTTTTTTTTAACTTTTTCTTACCCCCATCATTTTACGATATCATCTCATTTTAGATTTTATTTTTAAAAACATCATGATTATTATTATTATTTAATTATTGTTTTGTTTTTTGTTATTATTATCTACACTTTTTTTTTGTCATTGTTATTTTTTAAAAAACTTATTATTTTTTTTTTTATTACCCTTATTGCATTATTGTTATCATTACTTTTTTCTTTGGGTCATTTAAATCTTATGTCTTTTTTTCTTGTTATTATGATTACACATTTTATTGTGATCAATTATTATCTTATCACTTTTATTTACCATTAACAACTTTTACTAGAAATTACTTTATTATTATCGTTTTTTATTATTATTTTTATTATTATTTTATTAATTTTATTATTATCATTGACATAATTTCTTTACATGGTTTCTAAATGTTTGTTTTATTTATGTATTATTATCATCTTATTATTCTTTTTGATATACTTTTTTTGCTTTTTTTATTTTATTAAATCATTTTTCTTTTTAAGACGGCACATGAAAATCGATGTAATAAAAAAACATGAAACATTTCTGTCGGTATATGATACCCTCCCCTGAAATAAACGTTTCATTCTAGAACCCCAAGAAACCTTTTTCCAGACAAAGGAATGGTTACATAAAAACCGCATTCTCGACATGTTGCAGAAAATTAATTCTTGGGTTCTGTTTGCACTATCTCAAGAGTCGGGCAATCGTTTTATACATCTTTGCTGTATCTTTTCCATTGCTTTTTATTTTTTTTTATCATTAGTTTTTTTTTAAAAACGGTACCATTTTAGTTTTTTAAATCTTTACTTACCATAATTTTTTTGTTATTACTGTTACTATACTGTACACTATTTACTGCTGTTATTTTTTTTATTATAAAAATTTTCATTATTTTTGTTATCATACATTACTATTTCTTTATCTTTATTGTTTTATCTTTATTATTTTTTATCATCATCATCTATCATCATCAAAAAATCTTATCATCGTTTTTCATTATCATCAAAATTTCATTTTACATTACATAATAATAATAATTATAAAAAATAATGAAAATAATGATAATAACAAATGTTTAATAATAGTAAATTAAAATAATGATGATAATAATAATAATAATAAAATAATATAAATTATTTTATTATTATCTTTTTTATTATTATTTTTATTTCATCTTGGGCTTTAAATATACCCATTATTATATTTTTCTGTTTTTAGTTTTTTATGATAATTTTCATTTACTTGATTGTTTTTACGATTATTGTTTTTTTTTTTATCTTTTATTACTACTGCACTAATAAATAATTTTTATATCATATTATAAATTTTTTATTATTATTATTATTATTATTATTTTTATATTATTATTATCATTATTGCCATCATTATTTTATCATTAGTGTCATTATGGTTATTATTTTTTTTTTTGGTTATTATATTTCATCATCATTACACATCATCATTATTTTTCATTATTATTAATTTCTTTATATTTATGGTCATTTTTATTTTATTTAAAATAATTTTACATTATTTTATCTTTATTAAGTATGATGATAGATGATGATGTTTATTTTTTTTATTATTATTAATATTATTTTTGTTTTTGTTTTTTACATCATCATCACAAATTTTTATTTATTTTTATTTTATTTAATTTTTATTATTATTATTATTTATTATTATCAAATCATCTTATTACGTGATTATTATCATTATCATCATTCTATTTTTAATCATGATCATTTTCTTTCCTTTCATATCATCTTTGTATCATTGTATTACAATTATCATTATCTTTATCTCATTATTTTATATTTTTATTTTTATTACCCTCATTATCATTATCTTATGATCACTATTATGTTATTAGTTATTTTTTTAAAATTATCTTTATATTATTACTATACTACTATTATTGTTATTTTTTATAATGCTTTTATCCTCATTGTTAAATATTTTTTCATTATTTTTATCATAATTGTTTTCTTATTATTACTTTTAATTTTCCTAGGTTATCTTTATTTTTTTTATTTTATTTTCATTACATTATTATTATTATCATAATTATTTTATTGCCTTTTACTTATTATTAACAATTTTTTTTTTATCATAAATTATCTTATAAATTTATCATAATCAAATCATCAAAATTATATCTCGTCATCTTTATCAGTGAAATATTTTGCTGTTATTTTTCATTATTATTTTATTTCATTATTATTTTTTTATTTTTGTTATTACTACAAATACTACTACACTTTTATCACTCGTCATCATTATTATCATTTTTAGAGCAAAATTATTGTTACTTTAAATTTTTATTACTATCTATCATTAATTTTTTTTTATTTGTTATTTTCATTTTTTTTTTTAAATCTTTTTTTTTGATTACCATTACCTCATTATCTCGCCATTTTGCCATCATTACCATTACCATTTTCAAATTGTAGTTTTTTAGCACTTTATTATTAACCAAAATTTTTGCAACTGGGGCCCTTTGGGGGAGGGTTTTTGTCTTGCGATGGCAGCGACGTGTTGCCCAAACCTTTAAACCTAACGAGCGAAAAAACGGCTTGAAACATAAACTGTTTTTTGCTATTATTTTTATGATATTCCCATTTTTGAATTGCCTTTAATTTTTAAACAGACTCATTACTTTGAAAATTTAAATTTTTAGCTATAATGGCTATCAGTATTCAAAGCCCAAACAAAAATCTCTCTCCCCGATGTGGGGTAAAGAAACCCTGGAACACAGAATCCGAACAGGAAGTGTTGAGTGAGGAAAAAGAAAAAAAAAAAGTTTGAACAAATAAAAACAAAATTTTTAGTGAAAATAGCGCCGAAGAGTGCCTTTTAAAAAAAATGTTGGAACGATAAAAGGGGGCAATTAGAAGTTAAAAAGGGGAAATGTTTCCTTTGGACGTTTTTTTCTGCATACGTTACAGAAAAAACCTTTTTGGAGTTTTTTTTTTTTATTTTTATTTTTTTTTTTTTTTTTTTTTTTTTTTGCATGCCCGGGTTTTTGATGTTTTTGAGAAGAGAGGGGGAAAAAGCGCTTGGAAACGCTATGAATTCCCGCTGAAAAATGAATTTTTTTACCTTTTAAACCTTTTTCATCATTTTTCATTTTACTACATTTTGTTGCGTTTCTTTTTCTAGTCTGTAGGGTTTCCTCCCCATGCAGTAAAGGGGAAGGGGAGAGAGGAGAGAGATAGAGAGAGGAGAGAGAGAGAGAGTAATCTAATCATTGGGGAAAGTTAAAACCCCTACGAACTAATGAAAAAAATAAGGTTGTTAGCTTTTGTACACACACATAACAGAAAGACGCTCCTCTTTTACTGCATGCGGGAAAAAAACACAAAACACGACTAGAAAGAAAATAGAAAGAATTATAAAAACCCACCAACAAACACACTTCAGGGTTTTTGTTTTAAACATCGCACGCTTTTTTCAGTCTATCAGGGGTTTTTTTGGTCCCCCCCTTGTTTGGGTTAGGAAATCACGGGCGGTTGCACTGTTTGTTGGAGAAGAGAAAGGTTTATGGTATTTTGCTTTTCCGAAGTTGAAATGCCAGCGGCCGGGTTTTGGGAGAAGCAGAGACCCGGGGAGGCCCGGGATGCGGGGGCCCGGAGAAGGCACCCGGATCTTGATCGAGGAAGAGTGATTGTAAGGGGAAATGACGATCAGAGGTCAGACCGAAGTGGCATGGTGGGTTTAAAACGGGGGCGAACCATGGACCCACCCCACGCACGAGCACACAACTGCTACACACACCCCACCCCACCACAACACACAAAAACCACCCCAACACACAACACACACCCCAAAAAAAAAAAAGAAAGAAAAAAAAAAAAAAAAAAAAAAAAAAAAAATATAAATATATATATATTATATAAAATAATTTTATTATATATTTTAAAATTATACTCACAAAAAACCAAAACGTTGTAAAAGTCTAGACCCTTATTTAATGGTTTGAGGGGGAGTGATATTGGTATACCGGCTAACTCTATATTTATAAGAGTACAGCACAGTCAGGGAACACACGAGAAAGAGGTCTTGGGGAAGGAGGGGCAGTGTCAGGCCCACCCCCTGAGGCGAAGGGTGGGGCGCCTTCCACGTCGGGCGCTGGGACGAACGTCGGGGGGCGGTCATATAACTGGTCAAGGGGTTTCCAATTGGACTTGAGACAATGTAACCGCCACGTGGGGCTATTTTGGAACGAAATAACTTTTGTAATGCCATACAACACACACCACACAACACACAAACACACACAACACCAACACACAACACACCACAACACACACACACAACACACACACACAGTAACCAAAAAAACACACACACTTCATACTCATACATACATACATACAGAATACAACATACACCACATATACATGACACACACAACACACACACCACACACCACACACCACCACAACACACACCAACACACACACACACACACACACCAACACACAACACCCCACTTGCATATGTATATGTGCATACTAAGAGGCTCCTTACCATTTGCTTAAAAAAAAAGTCTGTATCCTGTGTCCTCCCCGTTATGACCCAGGATCAGAAAATGGGCCCCAAACCCAATTCTGGAGAGGAAACTAAAAAGTGCCCCGAGAGGGGTGGAGGGTTGAGCTGGAATTGGCTTAAAAGATCGGGTAAAGCACGTGATCGGAACAGAAAAAATAGAAGATATGCTTGGGACCATCAGCTTAAAAAAGGGCAAGCCATATATGTCGAAACAGGACCAAGGGACAAAGAAAATAAAGGACTGGGGGTTAGTAAAATAAAGAGCCAAAAGGGTGCCAATGGAAAGGGGGGATGAAAAAATATAAATTTAGGGGCAAAGACGAAAAAAAAAAACGCAAGACAAAAAAAGGAAAAGATTGGGGGAGACCCACTTCTTGCAGCAGATTGATTCAGGCTGTGAGGGTGAGGAGGGGTTATTTATATAACTATTTATATCTATATTATATCTCTCGTTCATCTGTCTACCAATATTATAATATGTTAATATAACTATAAAACATATATAAGTTTTAATGATATATGTGTACACAGCCACACAAGATACACACACCCACAAAATTAATTTTATATATATATAATATATATTTTATAATTATATTTTTAATATATATTTAATTTTTTATATTATATATATAATATATATATATATATATACCGCATATACATATATACATAATGAAATACATAATTAAAAAGATAAAATGAATTCAAAGCGAGGGATTTACATATTCATTTATTCACCCCCCCCCCCACAACAAATTAGATAATGTTATTTCCCATCTGCTATCTAGTACATAATAACTATATATATTTTATATAATATATTTTAATATATTTTATATATATATATATATATTATTTTAATATATAAATGCCTGCGTTGTTGCTCACTCGGCCCGATCTCACGGCGGAAAAACGACATATCGCCTGAAAATCAAACGCAAGTGTCGAAGGGAATCCCCCGGGGAAAAGTGTTTAAACGCCGAACCGCGTTGATTAGGAAAGGGGATCCAAACGGTAAAGGTGAGACTGCCAATTCCTTAAATAATGAATTGAAGAGGCCGATTCCTGCAGTGGAGTAAAGACTGTTTAAAAAAAAAAAAAAAAAAAAAAAAAAAAAAAAAAAAAAAAATTTTATATATATAATTTTAATATTTTAATAATATTATACACACATAATATTATATTATTATATATATAAAAATTTTTAAATAATAAAACACATATAACATAATATATAATAATATATATATATAAAATTTTTTATAATTTTATAATTATGCTTTATAACAATCTATCTTTATTATCTTAAAAAAAAAAAATGTATTTTAGTATATATTGCTATGTTTAAAAATGTATATTGCATAAAATTACATATATACATAATCCCCGTATATAATTAATTAAATTATATAATATAATTTAATTTTATTGATATACAATATTATGTATTTTATACATATTATATACACCTAGTCTATATCCCAAATTTTTCTGCCATCTTCTAATCATTATAATCGTCTGATATATACATTCACATTTTTTCTACATTATGCTATAAATTTTTATATATATAATATATATTATATTAAAAATATATTTAATTTTAATTATAAATATTATTAATATATAATATAATTTAAAATTTTTAATTTTTTTGTGTGTGTGTGGGGGTGTGTGTTGCGCGCGCGCGCGCGTGTGTGTGTGTGGTGTGTTGGGGGATTACATATGTACCCCCCCCTCCCCCTTCCTTTTTTCCCTTCTCCCCTTTACTTCCCCCCTTTTCCTTTTTCCCTTTTCCTTCTTCTCCTCCTTCCTCAGCCCCCCTCCTCCTCCTTTTATCCCCTACCTCCTTTGCTACTTCTTTCCTCCTCTTTCCCAATTTTCCCCCTCCCCCTACTCCTACTCCCCTTTCCCCCTCCTATACTCCTCTTCTGGTCTCCCTCCTCCCCCCGTCCCCCCCTTTCCCTCCCACCTCTGATAATAAAGTGTTTTGAATTAAAACTATCCCGTGATCTGGCGGAAGTTCAATAGTGCAGAATAATGTTATGTGAGCAGAAATGAGGCGAAAAAGGGGGGAAGGGAAGGGGGTGCAAATGGGAAAAGCGTTCGCGGGCAAAAGGGGAAAAGAAAATGGGGGCTGCGATGAAAAGAGACAAAAGTTATCAAAAGGTTACTGTAATTCTTAGGTAGTAAAGAAAATTTTAAAGCGGGAGAAAAAAAAAGACGAAAAAAAAATAATGAGAAAGAAAAAGTAGATAGAAACATAGCGGGAAGAAAATAGGGAAATATGATAAAAGGGGGAAAATGGGAGAGGGCAAGGAAAAAAAGGGAAAAAAGGGTATTAACTTATCGCCCAAAGTAAACCCCCCAAAAAAACAGGAGAGGGAGGGGGGAAGTTGGGCTCCAGATGCCATTAAATTTTTTTGAAGCAATGAACATAAGTATATCGCTTTTTTGCTCATGACATAAATTTGGGGGGCTGCTTTTAAAGGTGGTAAGTTTTCTTGCCCCGAGAAGTTTGGTTAAGTGATTTTGGGGACGAATTTATCCAGTGTTCATCTACATTTCAATTCCCCTTCACTCTGTCACTGATTAATAAAACATAATAGATTAAGAACAGCAGTCAGTGTTTCAGGCCTCAGCTCAGATGATACGTAAACAAAGACTTCGCTTGGACATATGCTTTATTACTATGAAGTGTATATAGGGTAGTACTAACACATTTCTTACCACAAGAAGCATATCTTTTCCCTGTGCCTGGTCGGATGCTCAGTCCCACCGGTTTTTGTAAAAGGAGTAAATAATTTCTTTTACAACAAAGAAATTGCTTCATTGGAAAAACAAACAAATAAACGAACAAAATTACGTGTCAAGATACAGGGACCTTTCATTAATTATTCTATAAAATTCTCAAAACGACGTGATATAGTTTCTTGTGTGCAGGTGACCACGATGGAGAATACAGGACGACGCTCCCTCTCTGCCCTGCGCGCCCTGGGGGTTTGGTCCTCGCCGCTCAGCTGGCCACTGCGCAAGACCCCGCCTCCGCTCTGGCGCCCTCCGAGGTCAAGCGCGCCGACTGGTCCTCTATGCGAGGGGCCTGGGGCAAACGGGGCGACTAAACGAAGTGGAACTGGAGGTTGGTAATATTGTTTTCACTTCCTAAATTTTTTCATTCATTTTTTTATCCATTATTACTGTCTGAACTCTCCAGGGTGCTTTTATCTGTATTCTATTCTTCACGAAACTGGTTTCCTATACACCAGTTAATCCACTTTTCTAACAATTATTTTATATTTTTTCTATTAACCGTTATCTATGCATGTCTAACCATTTATCTATACATCTGCCATCTAACCATTTATCTATGTATCTACTTATCTCGCTGTCAATCTCCTTTCTGTATGCAATCTCAGAGGCACAAGAGCATAGATTCAAAGGGTTTGTACATTACGAATATATATATATATATATATATATATATATATATATTATATATATAGATAATATATATATAATATAACACCATATATTCATTTTTTTACGGATAACCACATCACTGGCTTGTCTGTTACAGCGAAAAACTCGGCAACCCCGATACATTTCAATTCATCTCTCACCGCCCAGGACGGCGATGAGAAACGCGCAGCCTGGACAAATTCCAAGGGTTTTTGGGGCAAGAGGGGAGACGAGCTCGCTGAGGCCGACCTGCAGGTAACCTCTGCACCCTCTGTGTATCTGCACCTACGCACACGCACTAGCAACACACACCACCCACGCGTCCAACACGCACACGCCCCCGCCACGCCACGCACACGCCACGCCCCCCACGCACAACGCACACCACACACCCCACACATATAATACATATATACATATATTCGTGTGTGTGTGTGTGTGTGTGTGAGTGTGTGTGTGTGTGGTGTGTGTGTGTGTGTGCGTGCGTATTTTTTTCCGTGTGTGTATCCCGTGCGTGTGTGTGAGCGTGTGTGTGTGTGTGTATGCATGTGTGGTTTTGTGTGTGTGTGTGTGTGTGTGTTTGTGTGTGTGTGGTGTGTGTGTGTGTGTGTGTGTGTGTGTGTGTGCGCTCGCGCGTGCGTGAGTATGTGTATATATATGGATGAACTATATATCCATATATACATATATACACATTATGTATATATATATATATATATGTGTGTGTGTTGTGTGTGTGTGTGTGTGTGTATGTGTGTTGTGGTGTGTGTGTGTGTGTGTGTTTTGTGTTGTGTGTGTGTGTTTGTGTTTGTGTGTGTGGTGTGTGTGTTGTGCGCTCGCGCGTGCGTGAGTATGTGTATATATGGTGAACATATATATCCATATATACATATATACACATATATGTATATATATGTGTGTGGGGTGTGTGTGTGTTGGGGTGGTGTGTTGTGTGTGTGTGGTGTGTGTTGTGCTTGTGTGTGTGTGTGTGTGTGTTTGGGGTGTGTGTATTCGCGCGTGCGTGAGTATGTGTATATATATTGGATGAATATATATATCCATATATATTAAACAATATTTATACAGTATATGCTATAATTTTATATAGAATTTCATATCTTATTTTCACACATATTTATTATATATATACGAATTTTTATATATGTAATATATATATTTATTATATATACATATACATCAATATATATATATATATAAAATATATATATATATATATTATATATAATATAGTATATATATATATTATAATATTATAATATATATATATATATATATATACTATATATTCATATGTATGTATGTATATATAATCATATATATAGGTCTATATACTATGTATTTTTTTTTTTAAGGGTTAGGTTCATGTTTGAACCGCCGTGGTCACAGCATGATACTTAATTGAAAGGTTTTCATGTTGTGATGATCTTGGAGTGGGGTACGTGGTAGGGTCCTCAGGTTCCTTTCCACAGAGAGTGCCGGTGTTACCTTTAGGTAATCATTCTCTCTATTTATCCGGCTTGGGACCAGCACTGACTTGGGCTGGCTTGGCCACCCAGTGGCTAAATGGTAATCGAGGTTTAACTTCATCATATCTAGGTTCGATTTACCTAAAATTATGTAAATCAGGCGCGTGCTCACATACGCGCGCGGGCGATGATGTGTGCATGGATGCACCCACGCACTCGCATGCGGCTTGTGTATATATATATCATCATCATCAAAAACGGTTTTGCTCATGTTTGAGCAGCTGTGGACCTCTCCACCATCCTTCGCCACTCAAATCTATCTTGCGCTTTTCTTTCCACTTGTATCATCGCCAATCCGCAAATATCTTTGATGTTGCGCTCATTCTTGTCTTCGGTTTGCCTCTTCCTCTGTTTCCTATCACCATCCTGTCAGCAAGATTTTCTCAATACTTTTACTTCTCATCACATGACCAATAAACTTTAGTTTCCTTTTGTTCAAGATGTCCAGCAGCCGGTTTTACATTTATTTTTCTCAACACTTCATCATTCGTTTTCTTTATGTGCAGTTAATACGTAGTACTCGTCTGTACACCACATTTCAAAACTATTGACCTTTTTCTTGTCTATTTTCTTCAGCACCCAACATTCAGACCATATGACGCATTTGGGAAAACTAATGAAAACTAAGGAGGAAATCAGCTTGTCCGTAAGGTAATGCTTCGGTCTTTCCAGATGTTTTTGGCAATGGTAATTCTTCTTTTTATCTCCGGTGAATCATCATATGTATTAGTTAAAACAGCTCCAAGATAAGTGAACTCTTTCACATTTCCACAATCATTCCATTGATTGTAACATGTTCATCATCGTTCATTGCCGGTTACTTCGAATCTTCATGATTTTAGTTTTCTTGGCATTAAGAAGTAACCAGCCTTTTTGCTTGCTTCTCTAACTTTATCTAGTAGTTTTGTTGTAGTTTAGTGATACTACTGGCAATTAAAACTATATCATCGGCGTATCTTAGATTGATATTTTGTATTCTCCAACATCTACAGTTCCTTCAAAAGTCTCTAGAGCACCTCTCATAATTGCTTCAGAATATATGTTAAGAGGTGCGGAGACAGAATGCAACCTTGCCGCACTCCTTGTTTGACTTCGAACCATTCTGTCAACCCATAAGTGGTTCTTACAGCGCTTGTTGTTGTCAACTGGTTTTAAAATATGATATGTTTTTGGAATTTCATATCTTTCTGTTTTCCAAGGATATGTGTCAACAGTATAAAAAGCTTTAAAGTAATCGATAAAACACGGTTAGGTTTTTTTTGATGTGTTCTCTGTTTTTTTCTGTGTCAATTTCCGATTTGAATTTGGTTTTGGACCTTTTCCCAAAGGGCGAAAACCTGCTTTTTTGTCTGAAAATTTTTTTCTTTTAATTTTCAACTTCTTTTTTTCGCAAAATTTTCAAAAAAATGTTCTGCTTTGATTATTAATCCCTTGTCCCTTTATTGTTGATTGAAGGCGTCACCTTTTTGGGTTTGGGGAGTAAAGACTGTTTTACCCCATCTTTGGCCATCTTCTTTCTTTCCCCATTTTTGTAAAAAGTTTGTAGAAGTTTTTAACATTTCGCCAGCTTCGATTATTCTGCGTTTTTTCTCGTTCCGGGGGCTCGTTTTTTTTAATTTTTTTTGGCTTTTGTAACTTCGTTAGCGGGGGCGGGTTTCATCTTCGCTGTCTTGACAATGTGATAATATAAAAAAAAAAACAAATAATAACAAAATGAAATAAAAAATACTATTGATGAAACATGATTAAAATTCTTCTTTTAACGGTGGGTTTTCATGTTGACCCGCCGTGGTCCCCAGTGATCTTAATTGTTTTTTTTTTTTTTTTCTTTTTTTCTTTTTTTTTTGTTGTGATGCTCTTGGAGTGAGACTGGGAGGGTCCCCATTTTCCTTTCCACGGAGAGTGCGGTGTTTACCCTTTTTTTTTTTTTTTTGGTAATCTTTCTTATTTTTTTCCAGGCTTGGGGGCTAACAAAAGACTTTGGGGTGGGTTTGGGCCCCCCGGGGGTAGGAGGCCTCGAGGGGGTTTTTTGCCCCAAGGGAACAAACGCGCCGGCCGTGACTCAACCCCCCGAATCAATCGCCGTCGTGACATCCAACGCCAACCTTCGGGCCCCCCGCGCCCTTTACATCATGGGGTTCCGATTTTTGAGGGGGTATTTGCCATTGGCTTCGCCCGTTTTTTTTTTTTTTTTTTTTTTTTTTTAGGCCTTTTTGCCTGTTTTTTTTTTTTTTTTTTTTTTTTGGGTTTTTTAATCGAGTAACCTCCCAAAACCGGCCCGGCCGGTGATTCGAACCCCGAACTCAGATTCCGTCGTGACAGTCGCGTCCCACGTCCAACCATTCGGCCACCGCGGCCCCCCCTGATTATAATAGTGATATTTTTAAAAAGAAAGAAAATGAAATTAGAATAAAGGGCAAAAACGTAATCGGTGGCCCAGTTTAAAAGCATCGGGCTCAAGACTGTCATGACAGCAATCGAGTTTGAGTTTGAGTCACCCGGCCCGATTGTTCCTGGGCAGGAAAGAATAAATAGGAATGATTTTCCTAAAAGGTAACACCGGGACTCTCCGTGGGAAAAGGAACTGGGGCCTACCCGTATCACTCCAATATCATCCAACATGAAAACTACAATGAGTATCATGCTTTTACACGGCGGTCAAACATGAACCCACCGTTAGAATGCAGTGGCCGAGTGGGTTAAGCTCGGGGCTTGAGACTGTTTTCTACGGTAATCTGAGTTGAGGGTTTCGAGTCACCGGCCGGGCGTTGTTCCCTTGGGGAAGGAGTTTATCCGATTCCACTAGCCCTGGGGGGCCCAACCAGCCAAGTCAGTGTGGGCCCCCGTTAGATAAATGATTGATTACCTAAAAGATGACACCGGCACTCTCCTGGGAAAAAAAACTGGGGGCCCTACCACGTACTCCTCCAAGATATCCAAATGAAAACTACAAAATTAAATATCTGCTGTTACCACGGCGGGGTCAAA
>NC_051420.1:20098508-20133320 GCF_015228065.2 Penaeus monodon
AAAAAAAATTTTTTTTTAAAAATTTAAAATCCGGTCCCCAAAAAATTATTTTTTAAAATTTTTTTTTTTGCCCTTTTAAAAAAATTTTCAAATTTTTGGGGGGTTGAAATAAAAGTTGAAAATTTTTTTTAAAAAAATTTAAAGGGTGGGGAAATTTTGGGGGTTTTTTTAAAAATGGAAAAAGGGTACATATTGAAAAAATTTAAATTTTTTTTTTAAAAAAAATTTTAAAAAATTTTTAAATAATTTATTTTTTTCTATTTTTAAAAAAATTTTTTTTTAAAAATTAATTTAATAATTTTTTAAAAAAAATTTGAATTTTTTTATAAAGAAAATAATTTATAAAAAAAAATTTTTTTAAAAAAACTAAATTAAAAAAAAATTTTTTAATTTAATTTAAAAAAAATATTTTTTTTTTAAAAAAAAACTTTAAATTAATTTTAAAATTTAAAAATATTTAAAAAATTATATTTTTTTTTATTTTTTAAAATTCTAAATTGGGTGTTTTTGCCCCAAAAAGTTTTTTTTTTTTTTTTTTATATTTTTTTAAATTTCCCAAAAAAAAAATAAAAAAACCCCAAAAACCCACAAAAAAATTTTTCCCCTTTTTCCCAAAAATTTAAAAAAATTTTTTAAAAAAAAAAATTTTTTTAAAAAAACGGGCCCCCCCCCGGGGGCCCCAAAAAAAAACCCCCCAAACCCCCAAAAAGGGGTTTTTTTTTTTAAAAAAAAAAAAAATTGGGGGCCCCAAAAAAAAAAACCCCCCCCCAAACCCCACCCCCCCCCCCAAAAAAAAAATTTTTTTTTTTTGGGGGGGAATTTATTTTTTTTTCTCCCTTTTTCCCCCCCTTTGGGTTTGGGGTTTTTTACCCCCCAAAAGGGCCCCGGGGGGGGGGGGGGGGGGGGGAACCCAAACCCCAAAAAAAAAACCCCCCGGGGGGCCCCAAAGTTTTGGGGTAGGGCCCCCCCTTTGCTTTCTAGTTTCGATGAAACCCCTTTTTTTTTGGGCAATTTTCCCCTTTTGGGCCCGTTCCTTTTTTTTCCTAAAAGAAATTGTCCCGTTTTAAGGGACCCGTTTTGTCCCCCCCCAAAAAAAGGGGGGCCAAAAGGGCACGGGGTTAACCCTTTTTCCCCTGGGGAAATTTTGTTTTTTTGGGAAAGGGAAAAATCCCCTTTGTGGGGTAAAAAAATTCTTTCTCCCCTAAAAAAAGGGTTGGGTTTTTAAGGGGTTGAAAAAAAACCTCGGGGTTTTACGGGTGCCTTGGGGTTTTGGAAAAAAGAATTAAAAAAACCCCCTGGGGCCCGGAAAGTTTTTTCCCCCCCTGATAAACCCTTTTTTTGGTTTTTCAGGGGGGGGAAGGGGGGGGCCCCTTCCCCCAAAGAAAAATGAAAAAAACCCCCTTTTTTTCGGGGAAAAAATTTCCCCTTTAAAAATTCACCCCAAAAAGTTTGCCTTTTACTTGGAAAAATCTTCCCGGGGGAAAGGGGCCCTGGGGGGAAAAAATTTTTTAAGGGGAAAACCCTTTTTTTCAGAAAAAAAGGGGTTTTTGAAAAAGGGACCCCCTTTGAAAAGGGAAACTCCAAAATAAAAGACTCCTTTTAAAATAAAGGGGGACTTTCCCCCAAATGATGGGGGAAAAATCCCCTGGGGGTTTTCCCCTTCCCCCAAGGGTTTTTCCTCGTGGGTTTGGGGTGGGCCGGGGATTTTTGGGGGTTTTGCCGGGTTAGCCCTGGCCACACCCTTTTTGGTCCCTATTCGGGCAACGGCGGCCTATCCGGGCCCGGTCCCCCGTGGTCCCCCGGGGGGAAATCATGCTGCGTTGGTCCCAACCGCCCCGTGCTTACCGGGGCCCTTTTGCTTTTTCCAATAAACCCCTTTGCTGTTGACTTGGTTCAACACTCGCTTCCCTTTTGGACTCCCTGGGGTGGGGGGGTGAGTGATGAAGATGCCAATAATGAAAACAAACCAAACCCCCCAGCAGACCAAAAAATTTTACACCCTGCAAAACCAACCCGGAGCCACCCCGAAGCCTACTCCTCCGGGGGGCAAAAAAAAACCCCCACGGTGACACTGTCACTGCTGCCCAAAAGGTGCAAACGAAAACATGTAAACATTCTGTCCACCAGTTGTCCACAATGGCTCTCCCGGCCCCCCCAGGGCCCCACCCAACCCCGGAAGGCCCCTGCCCCCAGCACCCCATAAAGGGAAACAGGACCCCGCTGAACCCCCCGAAACGCTGGTCCCCACACAAACCCCAACCGAAGGGGGGGGCCCAAAAGCCGAGGCCGGAGACCCCACTCTGAGGGAGTCTGGGCCCCCAATTTTTCCCCGATTAAGGGCCCCTTAAACCCCCAAGGGTTCGACAAGCCCACCCAAAAAGGGGGGGGCATTGGGGAACCACGCAAAATCCGGTTGGGCACCGGTTGCGCAGATCAGGGGATATCATCAGCCCAAAAATCAAGGGCTAAAAAAAATGGGGAGGAAAGTCCTCTCGCCACTGAACCCGGGGGAAAAAAGGTCAAGATTTCAGGCCCAGGAATAAGGTCCCACACCCAACCCCGGGCAAAAACCCCAAACCCCCGGCAGTCCTTAAAAAGAAAAAAGGCCCCGCCTCCCTTTATCGGGGAATTCCAATTGCATATTCCTGCCAGGGCCCAAGGGAAGAGGCACAAGGCTAATGCCAGCCAACCAAAGGGTTGTACAGCCCCAAAATGGAAAGGAAAAAAAGGAAAAAAAGGCCAACACCCAAATTTCCCCCAAACCCCAAAGGCTCTCCTACCCCGGGTTGCTCCAGAAAAAGGGGGCCCCCCAAAACAAAGGGCTAAAAGCGACCCTTGCCTGCCCCCCCAGGGATAGCAGCCAAAAAGGGTGCCTCCTAAGGGAAAAGGGGCCCCCCCGCGAAACAGTTCCACAAACAATTTCCCCCGAAAACCGGAGGCCCGGAAAAAAGGCCAACAGCACCAAAAGTCTCCCCAAAAGAAACGGCCCAAACCGGGCCGTCAAGCACCAAGGGCTCCTTTTCCCCCCCCGGGGGGAATAGGGATCCCTGACACGAAAAAGACCCGGGGAAAAGATGAGGCCAAAAGCCCCAATCCCTTAACCCCCTCAGATTCCCCCCCCATAACCCAATCCCCCCCAGGCAACCCCAAGGTATTTTGCCCGTGAACAAACCTTTCCCCTCCCCAAGGAATGCCAAACCCTCCAGGAAAAAAGGCCCAAAACAAATTTAAAAAAAGGTCCCCCCCCTGGGCCCCTGCCCCCCAAAGGGGACCCCCCTTTTCAAGGGGGAAGCTGTTTTGCTTCGGGCCGTAATCCGTCTTTTTCGCCCCTTGGCCCCCAAACCCCCTCCCGAAAGGCAAAAAGAGTCCCTGGGAAATGAACCCTTTGGTTCAAGGGCCCCCATACAAAATTCCCCCTTGCCTTCCCCGCCCAATAGCCGATCACCGCACTGTGGAAAATGTTGAATCTCTTGCCGCGAATTCACTGGCCGGGGGGCCCTGAAAATTTACCATTGTACGCCGGCCACTGTAGTACTTTGACATCAGCCAGGTATGTGCTTCTGCAGCACACCACCAAGTGATTCATAGGGGAGACTTCCACACACCACGCCATCCTGGTTTCCCTGCGGCTCTGGATGCGGCTGGCTATCACATAGCCAACCTGCTTGAGCTTCCGCGAGATCCTCTCAATACCCACGGAGCCAATGCATGTCAGAGGAGGGGTCCTAGTCTTCACACAAACCCTGGCCACTGTGACCTCTGTGGAGAGATTGGCTGGCGTTCGATGAGGGGACCGTCCCCATAGTGACCTTACGGCCTATAACCAACCTCATGGATAGTGGCCGCATCCGAAATGCCACGACACGAATCCAAAGATGGAGACAGACAAGGCCAACTGCAGGGCATTTCAGAACGCCTTGGCCCACTGTCTCAGAAGCACATAAATCACACTCAAAGTGAAAACTGGAAGTGCTACAAGCCTGACTTGTAATGCATTGATGAGCAAGCCTCACTAACCAAACGCCAAAACTCGCGGCCTGGGTCCAGTAGTCACAAAAGGACCCTGCTACTTTAATGATGAGGTGGGAGGTCAACCAACCGGTAAATTTGTGCCGAAAAAATTTCCGAAGGCAAAGAACCCCTACAACCTAGCCCTCCTAAGGGAGGCTGTCAGGGATGCCAAGGAAACTGCCATTAGAATCAGGTAGGAAAAGTGGCTGGAATGGTGTGAGTCCTTCAATCAACCATACCCACCTCTCACGTTATGGCAACTAGGTCAAGCGAGCTACCCCAGCTGCTTCAGCCCCGAGGAATGCCACGCACCATGACCCCGCCCAGTCAGAGGGCGACAGACTGGCGCACGAGTTCTACCTGCGAGAAACAAGTACAAACAGCCTGCCAGCCGAACTGAGGGTAGACAAGGAACGTTTACAACCAGACAGACTTGCCCATCATATCAGAGAAAGTCAGCCTACTCGATAACTTCAAGACGTTATCCTTTTCTCTAAGGGAACTAAGAAATGCATATCAAGCCAGTTGTAACACAGCCCCGGGCTTGAAGGGGTCTCTTACCCCATCATTCCCCCTGGGACTGGTAGGTGAGCTTGTATTCCTGCAACTCATCAACAAGTCCTGGGAAACTCCACTGTACCCCAGAGTTGGAAGAGGGCTACCATAGTTCCCATCCCTGAACCAAATGAGCCGGGGGAAGTACCAACCTGCCCCCATCTCTCCTCTCAGGTCTCTGCCAAGAGGCTTAGAGGATGGTACTGCACTGGCTCCGATGGAAAATGGGACCCACCGATGAACACTAACACCTCCACGGTTCACTCAGGGGCATGAGCACAGGCACAGCAGGAGCCATGGCTCTTGGGGCACAATAAGCACGGACAACCTGTGGTATATTCTTGACCTGGAGAAGGCTTTTGAATTGGCAAGTCCTCTTGCCATTCAGGAGTAGCCTGATCCAACAGGATACAGAGGTAGGCTCTTGGCTGGATGGTGACTACCTTTAGAATAGAACATCCAGAGTCCTATTCCAAGGTTACATATCACAGCACATGCCACTGGAGAATGGACACCACAGGGTGGGGTTTTCTCATCCAGCCCTCTTAAACACATTAATGTACTTTATCCTCAACATAAACCTCCCAGTGGGGTGCAAGATCATCTCCTATGCAGATCGATCTGCTATCATCTCAGCTCCATTGGACTCATACTTCCAACAAAAGGCCCCGGCGTTGTATGGACCTCGTATCCGAGAGTGTTTGGCAGGCAGGACTAAAGATCTCTGCAGCAAATCCAAAGCATGGCTCTGAGAACAAGAGTTAAGGCACAAGTCTGAAAAATCCAGGGAATGCACTTAGGAGTGGGTTCAGGAACTGACCCTCTTACCTTGGGGTAAGGATGAACCGGCCCTCTCCTTCCACAAGGAGGTCCAGTACCTGGTTGACCTCGAACAAAATCAAGACTGTCTGTCATAGAGCAAAGAGTGGAAGACAAAGACACATAGGGCCAGACACCGAGTACTAGATCATTTCATGTACATACTGTCAGGGCCCATTGTATACCTATGCCTTCCTCGCTCTGAATTGGCATTTAAGAGAAAATATACGACCCAACTGGAGAACATCCAAAACGAAGCTGCTAAGGGTCATTCTGGGTGGCCCCAAGGTGGGGCGAAGTCCTCAACCTCCTATGGAGGCAAACCTTCTTCCCTTGGCCTCACGAATTGATCTAATGTCAGCCCATTCGTTATATCAGGTCATCCAGGCTCCCAGGAATACAAGCCTAAGACATAAAATTTCAGACGCCTTAGACAAGATTAACAGCTGTTTGCAAACAACTCCTGGCTGTCTCACACAGCCAGGGTGTTCATACGCCACTCAGCTCAAAGAGCACTTCCTCCAAGGGCATGGACTCTCCCCTCACCCTGCCTTTGCAAAGCGCCGCGTGGCACAACCTCGATAGAGTTCTCGGTCATGA
Source organism: Penaeus monodon (assembly GCF_015228065.2). NCBI lineage: Eukaryota > Metazoa > Arthropoda > Malacostraca > Decapoda > Penaeidae > Penaeus > Penaeus monodon. The sequence continues at coordinate 20,104,494 of NC_051420.1, forward strand.
GACTGGAACCAAAAAAGAATGAATATTCCACGCCTAGCCTAAAAGGGTTCGAACTGATCCTCTGGGTCATTGCAACCATCCTCCTCCGGCGCAGAACATATTAACACGGATCGTCGATCCCTTAAAACCCACACTGCAGGCACCGGGCTTCGCAGCAAGGGGCCCACAAAAATCCATGAGGGTAACAGACAACCGCCTCCTCGCAACAGGCAGAGGCCGTTGCTATCATGGGAGCACTAAAGCCACGCGTCCGTGAGGGAAGGACATGTGATCTACACACGAACTCCAAAGGAGCCATAGACTGTCCTTCAGCAGCGCTCACCCTGGCACAGAGGATTCTTGCACAGGGTAGAAGAATTATAACTGGGTCCCAGCCACATAGTGATCATAGGTGAATGAGCTTGCTTGACAGCTACCGATGTTGGCAGGGTAGCCCCCTAATCCCATGATATACATCAGAGCCGAAAATTACTTAGGAAGAAGTGTATCGTTGATGGCAACCTCTCTTCCTCTGCAGCTTCCCAGTGAGGAAACGAGAATCCTCCCCCTTGGCCAGCTGTCTAACCTCAGAACGGCACCGCTATGAACCACTAGCACTCTCTAAAATAAACAACAGAGTGACCGAAGTCCATTCTTCACAGAATGCGCCTGGTTACCACTGTTCATAGCAGATCATAACAACAGAGGTGTTTGCATGCATTGCGGCGAGCCGAACGCCACACTTGTACATTACTTAGAGATTGTGTGCACCGCAATTCCTGAGACAAAGCCCTCAGAACTAGCTGTCGTGTTGGTAAAGAGATTATGCGAGATGCTTACACCACGCTACAGGAGCGCCTGCTGGCAATCCCACCGAGTGTCAGAGAACCAAATAGTACAGCCCTAAAAAGTCTTACACAGGCCGGTCCATAAGTGAAGAGGCCTCAGGCGAAGCCAGACTTCGACAATCTCATAGCTAGCTAATAATGGTTTTTTCGCTCTCAATATTCCAATAAGCCATGGCGTTTTCTTTGAAGACGCATCCGCATTTCGACAGCTGAGTACAGTAAATGCACGTTATCATGTTTCAACTCACTAGCAACTACAAGTTAGGTGGTGTTTGAAGGAAAGGGAAATAACTTACTTCCGTTAGTGGGATTGTTCTATGAATCTAATATCTTAAGTGGTTTTTCCACATTTATCCTGAGGGAGTCGGTATGTGTTGCTCCTACTTTTGTTAAGTCATATTTGTAATTGTTTTATTCTATCGTTGTCAATTCATGTCTATCCACTGTATATGGGTATGTGTCATTAATATTTGCATATTCATCTCACTGTAAAGTCGAAGTTTATATATTCTCTTGATAAGTTTCACTGAAAGCAAATTTCTTTTTATAAAATGTACTAAATTATTAAATATCATTTCGCTTTAAAGAAATTTTTTCATACACGATTTTTTCGGGAAGATTTGATTACTGAATGGAAACACCTATTGGAAGTGGGCTGGCGTTTTAGTTCCACAAATGATTATAGCTGCAACATTCTTTACACTTATAACGCTACTTTCTTAAACACCTATGTATGGGCACTGGAAGAAATAGAATATGCAAATTCGCGAGAACTTGGCAACTACTCGTTCTTAACTATCTAGAAGCTGCTAATTGAACAAATAAAGTATTATCTTTTCGTCAGATTCACTGATTCAGAACAAAATGTTACGTTATAACCTTCATACAAGAACATTAACTATACGCAGATCAATTAGGAATACAGTAATATATAAGGGTTTCAACATCACTGTGAGCATGTGAGCGTGTGAAGAAAATCGATATGCTGACCATTTTCAGTATGTATTGACTACTAGTATGCTAGCGATTTAGAATTTACAACTAAAGTTTTGCATTCAAACATATTGACCACATTCAGCGAAAAATAACATGTATTTGATTACGAAATACTATCTTTTGTATGGAGTGCTAAGTGGTAAAACACTCATCATTTTTTTTAAAGGTATTTAGTTGCCTTTTAATTTTAAAGAACAGTAATATGTAGGAAAAGAAGGCAAATATTGGGGAAATCATAACTGACTAGGAACAATTCATTTTTATTAAAACCTTGTCCAACCACCATTATTTTTCTACAACTTCTCCTCGTAGTCATCGGCCCTGGGATAGGCTTATATTCAAGTTCCAGGATTTTCCTACGCATTATTTCCCATTCCCTATTTGCCATTTACTATTATTCTATTTATCTCATTATCATATTTGGTATTTTCTCCATTTCTTTCCTGCTTTGTCGTTCTGTTTCTAAAAAAGGTATTATATAGGCATATGTGTTTAGATATGCATGTTATACGTATTTGTATCATATTTATCATCGTGGTGTGTGCAATGATATTAATGTGTTATGGAATGATCATTTTTCTCCTACGAAATGTCCAGAGCATGCAGTAAGCTGAAGCGTGTAATTAACCCAAAAAAAACTTTCTAATTGTGTATTTACAGTAATAGGAACCACTATTCTAATATATAGAATATATTTTAATTCATATCTCTATGCTAATGATACCACTTAAATCCCGAATATCTATTTCGCGGTGTTAGCCCAACTATATGTTCAATAAACAAAGAAAAAATTTATTGTCGATAATATACGTCTTATGACGTATGGGAATCCGAGGTGAAAACTAGGTTTGCCGTGAAAGGCTTTGCAGACCTCTTTGAAAAAGAACACGAGGCAGACTTTAAAATTGAAAATCGTGGTCGTATCATTGGATGGTGGAGAGTGTCATTCCTCCATGAAATTTCCAGGGAGGCTGGTATCTCCCGGTCTGTAATTTACAGGTGTCCCGAAAGACAACCCGAAGATCAAACTGCTCAATCAGGGAGTATGGTGGAGGGAACCCCTTGGACAAATGCAGTTAAACAAGAGAATTGCAGCGTCCAGTTACACAAAATCGACGGTGAGAAAAAGATTTGCACGCAGCTATTATTCATCACCCAACCACCAGCCATCAAAGAGATGTTGACCGACGTCATTATTCACGCCAAGGTTGTCTCCAGTTCGCCCCAGCAGTATGTAGACAATGATCTGGATTACGGGGAATGGTAATCTGGAGTGATGACCACACATTTTTGTTTTCCACGGGGAGCTCCACTGCAAAGAGGAATGGGAAATAATCCGGATGAAACTGGAACTTGTATATAAACCTTGCCCCGGGGAGACTACGAGAAGTTTTTAGAAAATAATGTGGGAAGGACAAGGTTTTAATAAAAATGAATTGTTCCTGTCAATATGATTTTCCCCTCATATTTGCCTCTTTTTCTGACATTTTATATTTTTCTTTAAAAGTAAAAAGGCAACTAAATATCTTTATAAACAACAGGATGAGTGTTTTAACCACTTTAGTCATTCAATACAAAGGCAATATAGTATTTCGTAATCAATACATGTTTACTGTTTCGCTGAATGTGGTTCAAAATGTTTGAAATTCAAAACTATAAATTCAAATCGCTAACGCATACTAGTAGTCAAACAACTGCAAATAGGTCAGCATCTTCTTTCTCAACACGCACACAATGATGAAACCCTTATATCATTCACTGTATTCCTAATGTGATCTTGAGTATAGTTAGTGTTCTATTATGAAGTTTATAACTAACATTTTTCTTCTACTCAGTGAATCTACGAACAGATACTTAACTTTATTTGTTAAATTAGCCAGCTTCTAGATAGTTAAGTAACGAGTAGTTGCACAAGTTCTCGCCGAATTTGCATATTCTATTTCTTCCAACTGCCAATCGTAGCTGTTTATAGAAATAGTCTTTTATAAAGTGTAAAGAATGTGCAGCTATATCATTCGTGGAACAAAAACGCCGGCCCACTTCCATAGTGGTTCAATTTCAGTAATCAAAATAATTCCCAGAAATTGTGTATGAAAAAGTATACCCTTTAAAGCCAACGATATGAATATACTTTAACTTCCGCAATGAGATAAGTAATTCAAATTCAATGGAACACCACACATATCAGTGGAATAAACATGAATTGACAAACTATAAATAAAAATTACAAATATTACTTAACAAAAGTCGTAGAGCAACATATACCAACCTCCCGCAGATAAATGTGAAAACATTTAAGATATTATATTTCATAGAACATCCTTATGAAGCAATGATATTTCCGCTTCCTTCAAACACCTACTTGTAGTTGCCTGAGTTGACAACAGCAACCGTGCACTTCCCCTTGACTCAGCTGTTCGAATGTAGATCGTCTCCCATAGAAACGCCATGGCTTATGGAATAATTGAGAGGCGTAAACCATTATCAGAATTTAGCACAAAATGAAATGTATTCGTGATTGAACAAAACGAATCCTACCTATCTTTTTCGTAACTCATCCAGTCTCAATTTTGCCCACACGCATACGCACACAACGCGCGCGCAGACAGGCTCACATACACACACCGCGCGCTCACACACACACACGACTATGCATGTCACACGCACAATGGTAAAGCGTCTTTATATTCTCCATACCACTTTATTAGGTCATCAGCTGCTACTAGAGATGGTTAGCTTCGAGGGGCACTTGCTAACTTCTCAGCGAATTTGCAATTTCTAGTTGATTAGGCTACATAGATGTTTTGACGTATGAGGCGTTTTCTATATCAATAAAATGCAACATCATTTGTTACTTGTTCAAATACAGGGGAATGCTGCCTCACCTCCTTAGGCGTGCCATTTCGATAAACAATTCCAAAAGTCCGCATTGAAAACATTCCCCTGACAAAGCCAGCATCAATTAACTACTGCATGTTTTGCAACCACTTATTAACAAAACGAGATATCAAATGCTAATTTCCGTTTCTAACATAGATATTAATACACTTATTGGCTATTAATTTATACCAATCCAGCTCTTTGTTACAAACCACCTAGGATTTTCGCCTCATTCATGAAAAACATACTATTTACGCTAATGTTTAAACGTCGAGGTGGTTCAGTTATGTACAAGAGTAGGACCCCGCATGTGGTAACTGAAATATATTCCGCAACTGTAACAACTCATATATATCACACATAAGGCACATACATACATATAAAGATGTTATACATGTATGTCATATATATTCTATATATCTATATATATATATCATCTATATATATATATATATTTATATTATATATAGCATACGAACATTTATTTGTACACACAAACTGGACTCACTCACACACAAATATATATATAATATATATAGAATATATATATATATATATATATATATCATATATCAAATTATATAATATATATATATATATATATACACATATAATATATATAATATTATATTTTTTTTTTTTTTTTTCCATCTCTGTTTACCCGAGTCTGGGACCTGCACTGACCGAGCTGTCCTACCCACTCAGTGGCCAGGTAGAGCAATCGAGGCGAAGTCCTGCCACATAAGGTATGGTCTATACATACATGTATATTACATAGGTATGGATATATATATAGATAGTATAATATATATTATATCTATATTCTATATATATTTTGTGTGTGAGTGAGGGGGGGGGGGTCCATTTGTGTTACAAATAAATGTTCGTATGCGTATATATCACGGAGAGAGAGGATGCGTGAGAGACGGGGAGAATGATGCGTGGAGAGACGGGGTGAGATGCATGAGAGACGGGGTGAGGATTCGTGAGACACGAGGAGATGATGCTTTATAGACGAGGAGAGTGAATGTGTGAAATAGACGAAGTAGTAGAAATGCGTGAGACACCGAGGATATTATATATTTAATATATATTATATATATATAATATATATATTATATATATAATATATATATTATATATACTACAGTGTATATGTCTATCCATAAACCTATATAATATATATATATATATATATATATATATATATATATATAATATATCTCTATATATATATATATATATATAATATATATAACAGTATATTAGGTATGGATATATACATACACAAGTGGTATATCTATATATATATCTATATATATTATCACTAGCTATATATATATATATATAAAAATATATTTGTTTAATATATATATATCTATATATATATATATATATATATATATATATATGCATTTGATATATACGATCTATACCATGTCTCTGTATCCACATATATATGGATATATGTGTGTGTGTTTGGTGTGTGTATATATCTCTATATATATATATCATATATATATTATATGATATATATATATATATATACTAATTATATATATGTATATAAAAAAAAAAAATATATATCTCATCTATATATTATATATATATATATTATAATCTCATAGTATAATATGTGTGTGTGTGTGTGTGTGTTGTGCTGTGTGTGTGTGTGTGTTTGTGTGTGTGTGTTTGTGTGGGTTGTCATATATATGTCTATATGTAACATGTTATCTATATGCACATATCTGTAGTCCATATAGTAAAAAATACCACTATGTATATCTCTTGTTAATACCTCTCTTCCTATCTCTCATGTCTACACCTCTACATCTGTATTATCTGTATGTAAATATCTATATCATATATCTATTCTCTAGCTATTCTCTATTATATATATATAAACTATTATATATAATACATTTCATCTTCCCTGACTAGGCCTCGAACTACCTAGGTCACTCCATACAACAACGACCCACAGGAGTGTGCAACTAAGATCTCACTAGTTCCAATAGACATTACCCTTCTTACCATTTGACATTGCTTATTCAATCTTTCATTATAATATCCACTGCAGTATATCTGACTTCGGTTTCAAAATTTATAAATCAGTTTCCACCGAGTGCCCTCTGGGGAGTGTGTGTAAAAAACTTCGCTATCGTATCATTACTCTATAGGAAGTAGATCAGGTAATTGCATGGAGCTATTAATCCTAGTTGCACAATCCTTTCGTGATTGTGTGGTTATGGTTGTTTTTAGTACTTAGTGTGAGGTTGGAAACCTCTTCTCCTGCCACAACCTGCAAACCTGTCTCCAGCTCCCGCAACCTGCATCCTCCTCCCGCGTCTCTCCCGCATCCTCTCCCCGTCTCTCACGCATCCTCACCCCGTCTCTCACGCATCCTCTCCCGTGTCTCACGCATTCTCTCCTCGTCTCTCACGCATCCCTTCCAATCGTCTTCTCACGCCGGTCCATCTCCTGTCTCTCACCATCCTCTCCTCGTGATCTCTGAAAAACCCGAATCCCTCCTCGTCTCATCGCGCATCCTCTCCTCGTCTCTTCACGCATCCTCTCCTCGTGTCTCACGCATTCTCTCCTCTTCTATCACACAGCCTCTCCTCGATCTCTCACGCACCTCTCCTCGTGTCGCCCTCATCCTCACCCACCCCGTCTCTCACGCATCCTCACCACCCGCGTCTCTCACGCATCATCTCCCCGTCTCTCACCAATCCTCACCCCGTCTCTCACGCATCCTCACCCCCTAATTATCACATACCTGATGCTTAACCTTTATATTCCTCGGTCGAATTTCCTAATCCCTCCATTCCTTTCTGTTAACCGGCCCTTGCTTGCCCTTATCCTACAGGATCCACCACTGCCGTCTGACCCTACACACACACCCCGCGCACACACATACATGCAGTACGAACACTGTACGTTCAGAATGTATCACAGGGGAATGATACTCTTGAAGGATTCATGCTATGCATGTCAATGTAAGCTTGTCTTTGTCGTGGCTATTTTAGCACTTAATTTGTTTTGTTTTTCACTCGTTTGTTCTTTTGTTTTAGTATATAAGGCTTGCACTCTTACATTACGTGGCACAGCCCATATCTTACAAATCTCAGTTTTATTGCTTTCGATTTTTTGTGTTATGTCACCTTTTTTTATTGATTTTATGTAGGTTGTCAGCTGCATAACTTCAGATTCATGAGGAACTGTTTTTATTTAATCTTTTTATTTCCACGTTTTTATTACTATCAGGCAACTCTATGTTTACATGTTTGTTTTTGTTGGGCGTTCCCTTAGCTTTGCTTGCATCCTCTTTTACAACGCATTTTATTTATGCAGCTGGTTACCTCCCATACTTTTATGTTTGTCGTTTTTACATTTTAATTTATTACTGTATATACACTTCACCCGAGACTTTTGATTTACTTTTGCTTTTATTTTATTTCTTAAAAGTAGAGTTTGGTGCGTACACCTTTTTATTTTATTGTATATTGTTTTAGCTGTATTTATTATTTTATGTAATTAGCTGTTTTGTTTTATTTACTGAGGTTTCTTTTATAATTCTTTTTCTTTTTGTTTAAGTTTTAAGTTTTTACTAAATCTATTATCTATCCCGGGTGAAACCGATTCAAAAACTGTATGTCCTGTGTGGGGTTCAAACCCCGTCGATTGCAAATAAAGAGTGTCAGCCGGACCTTTGGTGTGGTCACTACTCTTTCCGAGAGTCATCTGGAGTACCCCAGCCGGCGGAAAACATTACAAAGGTGGTAAATGAGCCTTCCTTTCTTGTTTTTACTTGCCACAGTTAGGAGCTGGGACGTATATAATTATTGCTTTTATAAATTGGCAGACTATTCTGACTTAGCTTGACCTGCCTAAGTATATACCCTTTTTTATTGTTTCTTGTTATAATGTGCCATCACATAAATTTATCATTGAATATTATCATTGCCGTCTTGCTACCTGTGTATGTTTTTTTTTCTACCCAACACAAAGCCCTTACACCGGTAGCCAACTAAAGATCTGTAGGGAGATATAGCGTATTTTGGGAGGGACCGAACGGGGCCCAGTTCTGGCCCCTAAGCCGCCTATCGGGGTACCTCTAGCTCACAGAACCCTTACAGGTTGTAACCTTATATACATTTTTGGCGCCCAACGTGGGGCCGGTGTTACTATGGATTTGTGTTGGTGTGTCCCAGTATAGTTTTTTTCTGTCAGGTTATGTCACGTGCATGATTGCTGTAGTTTTGGAGAGCCACGCATTGTGTATTCTGTGTCTTTAAAATGTGCTGACTTTACATGTTTATTATTTGTGCTCCGCCTTACCGGTCTGTGCATTTCCCCTGTACCTATAAGCCATTTCATCCTGTTTACTACTATTCACGGCTTTTCTCTGCATCTCTGTGTAGTCTTATAGGTCTTACTCTCGTTAAGTTCTCGGTTATCCTTTTTCTTGATTCTGCCTTTTTAGCAGTTCATTCTGACCAGCCTATTTGCCTCATTTCTTACTGGACTTCTCTTACACTTCAGCCTATAGAACCTCTGCAGTCCCTTCTGTTTAGCTGCTGACTTTATTTACTCTTGAATTCTGTGCTGTTGCAGCCTCACTCCATTTTTTTTTCTCTTGGTGTCTTTTTCTGGACTATGTGCTCTCTTGCTGTTTTCCCTTTGCCCAGTTCCTCAGCCTTGTAGTTATTAGTCTAGCCCCTCTGCATATCTTCTACTAGACTTCTCTTACAGCCCCTCCATAGTCTGTTCGGTCTAGTGGTTGAGTTCCTCTTCTCCTGGATTGTGTGTTCTTTTGTAGTCACTCTATTCATTTCTCTCTGTTCTTGTTCTGAACTTTGTGCCTTCCTGCATTTACAACCTACCTCATTTCTCATCATATGTTCTATGCTTCTCTTTTGCTCTCAGCACATGTTATTGCTATTTTGTAACTGCATTTCCTTCCATTTAAATAACATTTCATTGTTGTATATTCTTTCCAGGATGTTATTTAATACTTTGTCTGTTTACTAGCTAGCTATTTTAGTGGCTCTTGATAGGTCAGGGACACTGTCATGTGCTAATGTGTTTTCTCCCACTGCTAACTGTTTTTCTAATAAGGCACTCGGTTGTAAGAAAAAGTAAAGGACTCCTACCAGTGAAAGGTGGATTTATGTGAACTCGAACTGTGAAGTGAAATCGTGATGCCTAGACCAAGGAGAGGTCAAGACGCAGCATCTAGCCTACCCGGTTCCCGCAGCTTATCTCCGGCAAACCAAGAACCACATATCAGCTTGCTTCCTGTGGTCATGAGTGGATCTGGGCAAGGAGCAGAAGCAATCCAAGCAGTGCAGAGGGAGGTCGGACTGATGGAGGAAATACAAGACCAGATGGCCCGTATGGAGGAGCGGATGATGAGTATGATGGAAGACTTCTGCAGGAGTCAAGGGGACAGGCTTTCCCGTCTGGAAGAGAGGTTGGTTAATACTGGTGCGCCAGCCCCTAGGTAGGGATGCGAGCGATAATGGCCCAGACATGGCTGCTATGAATACAGTTGGCCCTACTCCTGTGCCAAGTAACCCAACTGTCAGAACCTCTTCAGATGAGCTGCCACCTTCCCATTCCCAACCCCAGAGTATTGACCTTTTAAGCCAGCTACAGCAGAAGTTACTGGCCAGAGACCAAGAGCTCGCCTGTTGAAACAAAAACTCGAACGGCTTAGCTCCCAAGGCCAAAGCAGTGAGTTTCCCAGCCATTGGCTCTGCATGTCAACTACCTCTGTACCCACCTGACCATCAGCTGCCTCCTGTACTCCCTTCACGCCAAAGGCCTCTGCCTGAACCGGTACGTCAGATTCCCCGAGAACCTCTATGAAGCACCACCACAAAGTACCACTATTCAGCGACCTGCTGCTCCTCAGTCCCACCAAGAAGCAGGTGCCCCTTCATTGCCCTCTGGAGATCCGGTCCTACAGTCACATCATGGATCCTGGCAATCAGCAGTCTCCTATGTGCTGCCAAGAGAACCAGTGCCACATTTCAAAGGGGAAACTACCGCAAATGACCCTTTGAAACGTAACCATGAAGTCGAGAGCTGGATCCGATCAATAGAGAACTTAGTAAGACCTGCAAGTGATGAGGCCTATATCAGAGCTGCTAAGGCAAGTTGTCGTGGCCGAGCTGACATGATTATCAACTCTCAGCAATTCGACCACATCGCTAGCTGGCCCTTGTTTAAAGCAGAACTCCGAAGAAAGTTTCGTGGAACATACACTGCAGCGGACTTTTTCAAGGTTCTGTACAGTCAAGCAATGAGTCCTAATCAAGCCCCCATGGACTATTACTTACAAATTGAAGCCTCAGTTTACCAGGGTGTAAGGGATCATCGTGATGCCATAGGAGATCCACTCGAGCTGGTAAGAAGGGTATTTCTTTCTGGGCTCCCTGGGTGGCTCAGAGACCTGCTAGCTCTCAAGGATGACTGTGGCGCACCAGACTTGGCAGAGGCAGCACAGCGGGTTTGGAATTCTCGTAATGGGATTCGCCATGGAGCAGATTCAAGCCGCCACCAGTCCCCAAATGACATCACAGACCACCATCCCCGTCGCAGCCCAGATCACCATCCCAGATATCGTGACCTTCACCCTGTTACAGCAGAACCACATCCTCATACACCACCAAGAACACGGCAGGAACTACCCTGGTGTGAGTTCCATAAGATGAATGGTCATCACACTCAAGACTGCAGAGCAGCCCAGAGGTCACCTAACAGCCAACCAAGGTATTGCTGTTACCGCTGTGGTGATCCTAACCACTTCAGTAGGAACTGTCCCTTTCTCACCGGCCAGGGAGGTCACGTTCCCAACTTCACTGGCACGCACTCCCCAGGGGACAACAGGTTCCGCATGCAGCCAGCCCAGACACATTGGAGCCATGGGAGTGAGTACACAATCTCTCCGAGGACGACCACTCGCAGTACTCAGTGCTGAGGGTAAACCTACCAAATGTTTTATAGACACAGGCTCTCAGGTCACCCTTATTAAGAGGACTGTGCTGAATCGGCTTGATCCCGACGGTAAGCTGAGACAACGGTCATCAGACAAAGTGCTGAGGGGTGTTTCTGGCACTCCTATGCATCCAGCGGCTGAAGTGACCCTGAGGTATGACTTGGGCCAGAACACTGTTGAACACCCTACTTTGATGGCTGACCTTGATTTTCCGGGGGACGTCCTAATAGGCATTGACCTCCTACGCTCCTTGAATTTCACTCTGAGGTCTAAAGCTAACTCCTCTCATGGTGAACTGGTCTTGGGTGATTGTCAGTATCCAGTAGTATTCACAGAGGCCAGATCTTTGAAGATAAGCCTGCTGACTACTACATGTTCTATTGCTACACAGACAGGAAGCCAATCTGAAAGGGAAGCCATTACGACTGAAAATCCCGACCTGCAGCAGCCACTTGAAGGTGCTGAAGTACTTGCAGATGCTAATACACTAGGTAAGCACTGTGAAGATACTGATGACGACTCTGAACCTGAGATGGAGTGGGATGATTTTGTTGAAGATACCCTCGAAGTTGATGAATGGGATATTGAGGGTTCGACCTTGCCATCTTCAGTGGCTATTGCCACGTGTGATGCTGCCTTGTCTTTTGAAGCTTCAGGGGATGAGTGTACACCACCAGAGCTCGAGCACCTGATGGAGCACCAACGGCAGCAAATAAACAAGCTCTTGAAGAAGTACCATCAACTGTTTGATGGAGGGGAAGAAGCTGTCGGCCTAATACCAGGGGTTTGTCACGCTATAGAGACGGGAGATGCAAGGCCTGTATGTATTCGCCAGTGGAGACTACCGCAAACCACCCGGGAAGCTATCCGACAGCAGTGTGATACTATGCTTCGTTCTGGAGTTATTGAGCCATCAACAAGCCCATGGCTTAGCCCTGTAGTTTTAGTAAAGAAGAAGGATGGGAGAGTAAGATTCTGTGTTGACTACAGGGGCCTTAATGCCGTGACCAGGAAGGACTCCTACCCTCTTCCTCGGATTGATGCTCTTCTTGATGAGCTGGGGCCAGCCACTGTATTCACCACACTAGATGCTAGGGCTGCGTATTGGGCAGTTGAAGTAGATCCATCCGACAGACCAAAGACAGCATTCACAGATGGATACCGCCTTTTCCATTTCTGTCGACTTCCCTTTGGTTTGGCAACAGCGCCCTCAACATTCCAGCGAACCATGAACGTCCTCCTGACATCTGTCCTGGGTCGACACACACTTTGTTACCTCGACGACATTGTTATTTACAGTTCTGAGTTTGAACAACATCTTCAGGACCTAGAAGAAACTCTCCAACTTTTAAAAACCGCTGGTCTAAAACTCAACATGGCAAAATGTAAGTTTGCAGTTGCAACTATAAATTTCTTGGGATTTACTATCAGCCCCAGTGGAGTCCTCCCCAATCAGGAGAAAGTAGCTGCCATTGTCCAGACTCCACCACCACGCACTGTTAGGGAGGTCCGCCGCTTCTTGGGATGTACGGGCTTCTTCAGAAAGCATATTCCTGGATATGCTAACATTACTGCGCCATTACATCTCATCCTTAAGAAGACCCAGAAATGGATTTGGGGGCCAGAGCAGCAGGCAGCCTTTGAAGAGCTGAAGCAAAAGTTGACATCTGCCCCAGTTCTCAAACAGCCTGACTTTGACCGTGAGTTTGAGCTCCATACTGATGCTTCTTCCATTGCCATAGGAGCATGCCTCATGCAAAGAGCAGATGACAACTCACCTCATGCAATAGCCTATTATAGCCGTAAACTGCGAGATGCTGAAACGAGATACCCAGCCATTGATTTGGAAGCCCTTAGTGTAGTTGAAGGGGTGCGTGTCTTTAACTCCTACTTGTATGGCAGGCACTTTATTATCTATACAGATCATCGCCCTCTGGTCCATGTGTTTTCCAAGAAAACAAAGTCACCCAGGATGACACGGTTTGCACATGAGCTGTCTTTCCTCACTTTTAGTATACGGTATAAGGAGGGCCCAACTAACCATGTTCCCGATCTGCTCTCACGCCATGTGGCCACCCTGGAAGAGGAGCAAATGCTGGTGACATCTACATTCAAAATCACTGATTTGTTACCGGAAGCACTGGCCAAGCAACAGTTAGAAGATCCACAGCTAATAGACCTTAGGAGGTACTTGATTGATGGTGTAGTGCCCAAGAAGAAATTGCCACTCACGCTGGAAGAGTTTGAGGTCAAAGAGGGGGTCATATATCGCATGAGGCACCTTCTTGATCAGACCTTGTATCAATTGGTAGTTCCTGCAAGCCTGAAGAACTCTGCTTTAAAGGCAGCTCACCTTCCACCACTGGCGTCTCATCCTGGTATTCATAGGACATATGAAAATGCTAAATCTATGTTCTATTGGGTAAATATGTTCAGTGACTGCAAGGAATATGTAGAACATTGCCAGGTTTGTCAACAGATGAGAGGGAATCCCCAGGCTGTACCCATGGGTGGCGCCCCACTAGCTGAGGCACCCCTAGAGCGTGTATCGATGGATATCTTCGACCTAGGCCAGTCCATCCCAGTTCGCTATGGGCTGAGTATTATAGATCAGCATTCACGCTATCTCCAAGTTGTGCCCCTTCGCACCGTCACTGCCACTACTGTTCACCGAGCCTTTGTTGACCATTGGGTGACTCTGTTTGGACCACCTAGAGCTATCCAAACTGACAATGGGTCCCAGTTCACTAGCCACCTCTTTAACGAGCTGTGTCGGATGATGCGGGTGTCCCATCATTATACAATCAGGTACCACCCCCAAGCTAATGGGTTGGTGGAGCGAACTAACCGGGTCATTAAGTCTGCCTTAACTAGCTTAGTTAGCCAGCGACCGCGTATCTGGCATCAGTTTGTCCCAGAATTGAGACTACAAGTCAATTCAGCCATCCACCGATCAACCCAAGAACAGCCACTGTATCTGCTAACTGGTCGCCATGCAAACTTCCCTGTTGGGCTTACCAATCAGGTGGTATTTGCAGAAAATATAAGCCTCAAAGAACGTCTGCAGGAAGCCCGGAAAGCTGCAGTAATTGCTTCAAAAAGGGCGAGGGAAATCTATGGAAAATTTAACAATCGTGGTAAACGAGAAAATTTCATTCCTGACAGGGGTTCTTTAGTTTGGTACTTTGACCATGGGCGCCATACTCCCCTCACAGGACGTTGGAAGGGTCCTGCCAGAATTATCACACAATTAGGCCCTTTAGCTTTTGAAATTAGGGACATCCATACTGATGTCCAGCGACGAGCGCATTTGAACCATTTGAAGCCTTTCAAATCATCAGCTGAGCTCTCTTACTCATCTGAAGAATCTGATGCAGACGTGGAAGACTCCGACGAGTTCAGTGAACCGGAAGTTCCTGTAAGCAGTAGCAGTCTCCGATCAGGTCGGGGTGCTGCTAACCCGGGTGCCCCACTGTCCCTTGAACCCTGCCATAGGACTCCAGACGAGCCAAGCAGTGAAGACGAGATGCTGTAGCAGACAACAAGGCGGGATAAAGGGGAAGACCCCAGGTGTTTTGCCATGCTTGGGCGGATTTTTTTGGATTAAAAAATTAACTTTTTACTTCGCGGGTTATCTTCTAAATAAACCTTTTCGTTTCCCATAATCCCCGTACCTCTTTTCATATTCTTTCTGCTTATAGGTCCTGACGTCCCGCTGGGTGGGAAACCCCCTTTGGGTTTTATTTTGGGGGGCAAGAAAAGGGAGCTCGGGGCCCCCTTTGTTTTGTTTTCCAGGGTCTCCTTTGGGGCTCTCCCCGGCCCCCCGGGCGGGCTTTGGAGGGCCTTTTGGGGTTTGGGAAAAACCTCTTCTCCTCCCAACAACCTGAAACCTGTCTCCAGCCCCAAAACAACCTGCTTTCCTCCCCCGTTCTCAGGGCTCCTCCCCCCGTCTCTCACGAAACCTTTTCTCCACTCCCAACCTGCATCCTCTCCCCCGTCTCCCCACGCATCCCACCCCGTCTCTCACGCATCCTCACCCCAAATTCCTCACATACCTGAGGCTTAACCTTATTTTCCCTTCGGTGAATTTCCAAAATCCCTCCATTCCTTGCTGTTACCACCCCTTCCCCTTATCCTACGGATCCCCCACTCCCGTCAAAAACCCTAAACACCACACCACACACACATACATGCGGCACGAACATTTTATTTTTGGGAGATTACACAGGGGGAATGATACTCTTAAAGGGATTCATGCTATGTGCAGGGTAAGCTTGTCTTTGTCTGGCTATTTTACACTTTTTTTTGTTTTATATTTTTCACTCTTTTTGTTCTTTTTTTTTTAGTATTTTTAAGGTTTCACTCTTCCCTTTCGTGGAAAACCCCCATTTTCTTAAAAAATCTCAGTTTTACTGCTTTCGATTTTTTTTTTTTGTTTTTAATTCACTTTTTATTGTTTTTATGTGGGTTGTCAGTTTGCATAACTTCATTTTCCCAAAACGGAACTGTTTTTTTTAAATCTTTTTATTTCCCTTTTTTATTGTTTATAAAGCAACTTTTATTTTACATGTTTGTTTTTTTTGGGCCCTTTTTCCCTTTTGGGGTTTTTGCTTGCACCCTCTTATAAAAGGGCATTTTATTTATGCAGCTGTTACCCCCCTGTTTTTTATTTTGTCTTTTTTTTCCCTTTAATTTATTACTGCATATACACTTCCCCCAGATTTTTTTATTTACTTTTGCTTTTATTTTATTTTTTTAAAAGGAGATTTTGGTGCTTACCCCTTTTTTAAATTTTTTGTATTTTTGTTTTAGCTGTTTTTTATTATTTTATGTAATTAGTTTTTTTCTTTTACTTACTGGAGGTTTCTTTTGTAATTCTTTTTTTTTTTGTTTAAAAGTCAAAAAATTTTTTACTAAATCTATTATTTATCTCGAGTAAAACCGAATAAAAAACTGTATTCCTGTGTGGGGTTAAAACCCTGTCGATTCAAAATAAGAGTGTAAAGCCGGAAACCTTTTGGGATGTGATCACTCCCCCCTTTCCAAAGATTTCTTGGAGTCCCCCCGGCCCGGGGAAAACTTACAAAGGTGGAAAGGGAAGCCTTTCCTTTAAATTTTTTTACTTGCCACAGAAAGGGCGGGGATGTTATTATTATTACTCTCAAAATTGGCAACTATTATGACTTACTTAAACGTCCCTAAGTATTTTCCTTTTTTTTTATTTTTTGTTTTTTTCTATTTTAGGGTGCCATGAAACTAAATTTTCATCATAAATGTTATCATTGCTTCTTGCTCCCTGTGTATGTTTTTTTTTCTGCCAACATAAAGCCCTTACACCCGATCCCCAACCCAAGATCTGTGGGGGGGATATAGCGCTTTTTGGGAGGGACCAAAACGGGGCCCAGTTCTGGCCCCTAAGCCGCCTATAGGGGTTCCCTTTCTGACTCAAAAGAACCCCTTACAAAGGGTTTTAATCTTATACTTTGCTCTCCGGTTTCATACCTGGGGTGCCTACTTCGAGGCCTGGGGCGGAGGATTTTTTAATAAACTATATCAAGCAGCATTTCATTATTCCCTCTTCATATATAAAATTTTATATATATATATAAAATATTTTATATATATATATATATATTATATAAATAAAATATATACACCTCAGTACAAACAGGAAATTCCCGGGTTTTGAATTTTTGAAATAAATTTTAAACCCAGTGCCCAAGGGGAGTGTGGGGTAAAACCTTGCCATCATTACTCGGTATTGAAAAGATGGTAAATTTTTATGGAGCTGGGTTTGATCCAGTTGCACACTCCTTTTTTGGTCGTGTGGCATGGTTGGGGTTTTAAAACTGGCCCCTGGTTTCATACTCCCGGGGTGACCTAGTTTTTTAGGCCTGGTCAGGGGGGATTGTTATATATCTATACAATCCCAAAATTGCATTATTCCATCTTTTATATATAATTTATATATAAAATATATATATAATTTTATATGTGGTTTTGTGTGTGGTGTGTGTGTGTGTGTGTGTGTGTGTGTTGGTGTGTGTTGGGGTGTTTATACACCCTCATTTCCCCTCAGTACATCTGACTTTTGGTTTTTAAAATTTCCCAAATCAATTTCCATCGGCCCCAAGGGGGGTGTTTAATTTTCCCCACTGTCATTACTCAGGTATGGTAGATAGATAACGTCTATGGAGCTTTGTTAATCCTAAATTGCCTCCTCCCTTTTTGGGTTTTGTGGGAAAAGGTTTTTTTAGTAAATGGTGCCCGGGTTTTAAAACCCAAATGCCTAGGGTTTTAGGGCTGGGCAGGGAAAGGGTTGTTTAATTCTATATCCAAAGGGGGCATTTTCTTAAATTTTCCCTCTTTCATATAATAATACAGTGAGGAAAAGGATGTACGGGAAATTTTTAATAATCAAATAAAAAAAAAAAGGGAAACATTTCTCTCAGTGACTAAATTTTGGGAATTAGTCTGAGGTCGGGTATAATATATATATATAATATATTTTAAAAATATATAATATAAATATATATTATAATATATATAAAATATATATATTACATGTTATATATATATATATAATATATATATATATTATATATATAATATTATTTTATTTCCCATGTATATAAATATATTTGTGTGTGTGAGTTTTTATATACCTATATATTAAAAAATATGTTATATATAAAGGGATATGTATAAAAAAATTTTCTGTGTGATAAAATATAAATATAGATAATAATGTACAGAAATATATGTATGTGTGGGATATGTCACATCATACATACACAAAAAATTTTTGTGTTGTATTATTAAAAGCGCATAACAATCCTCCATTACCAGTCATAGAAAAAAGGTCACTGGGGGGGGGGGGGTATGAAACCGGAGGGCCCCGTAAATAAAAATAACCATACCACAAGACCCCTAAAAGGATTTTGCAACTAGAATCTAACTAACTCCTTAGGGATTATAATTTCCACTCAAAACCCGAGTAATGATAGCGAGGTTTTACCACACCCACCCGGGGCACTCGGCTGAAATTGATTTAGAAATTTGAAACCGAATCAGATTTTACTAATATAATGAAAAAACGGAAAAATACAATTCTGCATTGATATAGATTTTATAAAAAATAAACCCTCTGGGGCCCCGAAACAGGTCACTTCCCGGTTGAAAAACCCGGGGGGCCAGTATAAACCCCACACACCCCATTTGTAATATATAAAAATTATTTGTGTATGTGTGTGTGTTTTATATGTATATTTATTTAATATATATAAATGTACCCCCAAAACATATTAATTCTAGATAATATTTTGTGTGTTAAAATGTGGGTTGTGTTTTGTTTTATGTGTGTGTGTGTGGTGTTGTGTGTGTGTATGTGTGGGGTTTTTGTGTGTGTTAATATATGTGTGTGTAGTGTTTTGGATGAAGTGTGTGCGTTTTTTTGCGTTGGTGGGTGGTGCGTGGGGTGTGAGTGAGTGTGTGGTATGTGTGTGGGTGTGTATGTACGTGGGGTGTTCGGATGTGTGTGTGGTGTGTGTTGTGTGTGTGTGTGTATGTGGGATGTGTGTGGGTGGTTTTGTTTTGTGTGTGTGTTGTGGTGTGTGGTGTGTGTGTGTGTGTGGTGGGTGTGGGGTTGTGTGGGGGTGGGGGGGCATGTGTGTGTGGTGTTGTGGTGGTGTGTGGTGTTGTGTGTGTGTGTGTGTGCGTGTGTGTATGTTGTTGTATATAACAGTTATATTTGATACATTATACGTATATATAATATTAAAAATTATATTATATATAATATTATAATTAATATAATAAATTTGTGTGTGTGTGTGTGGGTGTGTGTGTGTGTGTCATCATATAATGTAAATTGTAGTAGATAGAATTAGGAATTGATAATTTTATATATAGATTATATCCCCTTTTACACACCCACACAAAATTTAAAATTATAATGTTTTTTATTATTATAATTAAAAATGATAGATGATAGATAGAAAAAATAATAGATAGATAGATATGTTTACGGATATATATATATATATATTATATTATTAAATTTATATTATATATATAATTATAATATTTATATAATATATTATATATATATATATTATTATATAATATTTTTAAAAAACACACACACATACACCACACCCCACAACCACACCCCCACACACACACACACACACAAACACACCCAATAATATATATTAATATATAATATAAATATATATAATTTTAATTTTCTATATTTTATAAAAATAATATATTTTTTTATATATATATATTATATTGTGTGTGTGTGTGTGTTGTGTATTTTTATTATTTATTATATTTATATATATTATATATATATTTATATTAATTAAACATATATATATATATAAAATTATATTATATAATATATATTTAAAAATATATGTTTTATTAAAACCATATGTATATACATAAATAAATTTTATATATATAATATAATATTTATATATTTTTATATATATATATTATATAGTTTGGTGGTGGTGGTGTGTGTGTGTGGTGTGGGGTGTGTGGGTGTTTTGGTTTTGCATTATTGTATGTATATAAATTTTATAAATATTATATTATATATATTATATATATATATATATATATATATATATATATAATATATTTTTGTGTGTGGTGTGTGATATATACAATTTATGTAAAATGTAGATAAATAGATAATATAGATATAGATTATGTATATAAAATATAATTTTTTTTCCTATTTGCCCCCCCCCACCCACCCCCCCCACCCCTGTAAATTCTTTTATTATATATTATTATTAATATATTTATTATTAATTTTTTAAAATTTTTAGGTAGACGTGTTGTTTTCTTATTATTTCATTTTATATATATATATATATTTTATATATTAAATTATATATTTTTATATAATTTTTTTATTTTTGGTTTTTTTGTTTTTTTTTTATTTTTTTATTTTTATTATAAATTTATCCATACAAATATACATATCATTATTGTTTTAATGAATATAAAACTGTATACAAATGGTGTATATTTTATGTATATCCCTGTGTGGTTGGTGATATTTATATATATAAAATAAAATTATACATAATTAATATATATTATATATTTATATATATTTTATTATAAAATTATATAAATTCATAAAATTAGATTGTATAATGTTATGCATCTTAATATATATATATTATATTATTATTTTAAATTAAAAATATATATATATATATATTTTATTTTTATGTATACGTATATTCTATATATGTGTGTGTTGTTATATCCCTTATATAGATAGATAAACTAATATTATACATATGTATATCATATATATATATATATTTTTTAATATATATATATATATATTTTTTATCTTTTCCTAGATTATGTTGTGGGGGTGTGGGGGGGTGTAAAAATATATTGCAAAACGTATATTTTAAAAACCCCCGGGTGCAAACTAGTTTTAGTAAAAATGAACTACAGTCCCCCCTGGATTAAAAATCCACCTGGATTCTATCTTCAGGTCTGAAGGGGAAAAGGGGAAAAGGAGGGGGTATAAAAAGAGAAGGGGGTCCACCCAGTTTTTCCTTCTATCTTGATGGGCACCTATGTGTTCCCTGAGCCTCCTGTGAAAAGCAATACTTTGGGAGATGGTCTCACAAACCGTCTGGCGAAAACGATACCTGTAACCAGGGGAAAATAAAAACCCCCTCTCTTGCCTCGTGGGACACAGGCCCCCAGATGGACGGGGGTAAAACTGCGCGATTTGTCTTCTCTTCCGCGAGGGCCACGCCACAGACTGGTGGAACTTTTCCCTTAAATAAGCGTAGTCTAATTTCAACGGCTTTTCTTCTGCGATAGTTCCTCGCTTCCCACATCTCCCTTATCCGGCCCCCCTGTTTTCCCCCTTTGATTCTGCCATTCGCTTCCGTTCGTCTGTCCTTACCTGTCGTGTTACAACTTCTTCTCCCTTTCCTTTTCAGACCTGAAATGGAATTCGGGTGGATTTCGAAACTGTAGTCCCATTTTCAGAAAATCTTTTATTCTTGGGGGCTTTTCTCCATAGTAATACCCGGAAGAGTGTTTTACTTAAAACTATATATGTTATATACAACTGTTATTTGTGTGTGGGGTATGTTTTTTGTTAAACACACACACACACACCCCACCCACACAAACACCCACCAAAAACACAACACCCCCCACACACCCACACACCAATATATATATATAATTATATTTTATTATATATATATTTATATGGAAGAAAACCCAAAATTAAAACTAATTTATTGAAAATGAACTACTTTCAAAATCCCCTGGATTCCACCCTAGCCCTGGGGATGAAATCCAGGGGTTTCGAAAACTGTAGTCTCATTTTTTCAAAAAACTATTTTTTTGTATTGGGGTTTTTTCTTCATTATATCAAAAAATTTTTTTTCGATTTTTGTCATGGGACAATGTCAAGTTCAAAGATATAAACACTGGTATTTGCAGCTTTTTTTCCTGAAACATCAACCATTTCTATATTTTATTCACCTTTCCTGTTATCTTCTTTTATTTTTCCCCCCTTTTAAAACCCAGGGGTTGGGTTTTCCCTGGCTTTGGAAACGATTTTAACCTTATTTTTTCTTATTTTTCATGAAAAATCACGTCAAATGAAACTAAAGGGGAAAGACACCCCGAAAGAGAGAAAAATCCCAAGCTAATCATACAAAAAGTGGGATATTTCTCGCACCCTTTTTTTTGTATTAACAGCGAAAAAAAGAAGGAGAGAACGTGGAAGCTGTGACAATTTTCATTACTTGCAGCCAAAAACAGGTTTGTGTGTTGGTGTGTTTTGTGTTTTGGTGTGTGTGTGTGTGTGTGGTGTGTGTGTGTGGTGTGTGTGTTGTGTGTGTGTGGGGTGTAACACACCAATACACCAATATATATAAAATTTTTTATATATATAATATATATATAATAATATATATATTGTAATTAATATTATATATAATTAATAATATATATAAATAATAAAAATTATATATAAATATATATAAATATTAAAATTTTAATATATATGTTTATATAAAAAATAAAAACACACACACACACACCCGCACCACACACGACACACACACACACACACAACACACACACACACCACCACACCCAACATCACACACACACCACACACACCACATATTACTCCTCCAAAAAGAAAATTATCTTTGATAATTTATGTCCTTCTCTTGAGAAACGCGGAAATACAGAAAACTTCCTCTTTTTTTTCTAAAAATGTATACAGATTTTGGCTATTATTATTTACTTTCCACCAAACCATGTTTAAAATTAGGACTTTACATTAGTTCTATTTTTAACAGAAAAATTAAAAAAATATTCACTACTTCAAACCCCAATGCCCCAAAGAGTACATTAAAAGGGCGTGTATGCTTTGCTAAATAGTATCTCAGAAGTCCAGGAAACCGAGTTTGACCAGAGAAAAGGGCATCATCTTTTACCAATATGTAACTCTTACAGGTGTATCATAATAACACTATTCCAAGAAAGTTACATATGTATTATAATGTATTATTGTAAATATATATTATATATAAAATTATATTATATGTTTTATTTAATTATGTATATTTTTATATATTAATATATATATATTAATATTATATATATATATATATATATATACACACACCAACCCCAACATCATCATATTTATATAATATAATATATAATATTAAATTTATATATAATATAAAATAAATTATATAATATTTCTCTATAAGCCATCTGTACACAAAAATCACCCAAAAAAAAAGTTTTTTCGTCTCTTCCCCGAAAAGGGCAAAAGTAAACTTCATCTCTTCGGGCAGGTGAGAGAAATTAAATTTCTGTGTGCAAGTATGTCGTGGTGGGAAGGTGTAGGAGGGGGGGGAAATCCGGGGGGAAACCCAATCACCAAAGTGTATAATGCGGAGCATTGCCGTTGAATTATAACGGTGATGATACTGCTAAATATCAAAATAGGCCCAATTTTCCTCATTAGGCCAAAGGGTTGATATTGTCTTGCTCTCATCCTCTGCGGGAAAAAGGAAAAAGCACCGTAAGAAATTAATGGGATTGGGATAAAAAACAAACCACACCCACATACTACATACGTACGTACACACACACACCACACAAACAAAAATATTTTTTTAAAAAAAAATATTTATATATTATATATAAAATAAAAAAACGCACGCACATGTGCAAGCCCACACCCACAAAACACACACACACACACACGCGCGGCGCGCGCGCGCGCGTTATATAATATATGTGGGGGTGTGGGGCGCGTGTGTTGGGGTGAGCGTGTACTTGCGTACACACAACACACACACACCCCACACACACACACCACACACACACAAAACAACAATATATATTATAAATATATAATTTTATATATTATTATAATATATATATTATACGTATATATTTTACTAATATATTATTATACACTTTTTTACATATTATAAATATATATCATATATATGTTATATATACATAACAATATGTGTGTATATTATATATTTTAATTATTTTATTATATATATATATTATATTATATTCATCCATACATATATACCAAATATGTTGTGGATATGTCATATATTGTAAAGTATAATATATACATTATTTTGTGTTAGGTATATATTATATTATGTATGTTTTGTATATGTTTTGTATATGTATATGTTATGTTTTGATGTATGTATGTGTATTATTATATATTATATATTATATATTAATTATTATATATTATTATTCTGTAATGTTTTGCGTGTGGGTTGTGTTGTGTGTGTGTGTGTTTGGTGTGGGGTGTGTGTGTGGTGTGTGGGGTTGTGTTGTGTTGGGGTGTGTTTGTTGTGTGTGTGTGTGTGTTGTTTTTGTTTTTTGTGTGTGTGTTTTTGTGTTTGGTGTGTGTTTTTTTTGTGTGTGGTGTTTGTAGTATGTTTGTGTTATGTGTTGTGTGTGTGCCTTTCCGCATGCACCACACATACACACAATTACATATATTATTTTATATATATGTGTGTGTGTGTTGTGTGTGTGTGTGGTGTTGTGTGGGGTGTGTATTGTATGTGTATTTTTGTGTGTGTGTGTGTGTGTGTGTTGTGTGTGTGTGTTTTGTGTTGTGTGTGTGTTTTTGTTTTTTTGGGGGGCGTGTTTTGTGTGTTGTGTGTGTGTTTGTATGTGTGTTGTGTTTGTATGTATGTTGTGTGTGTATGTGTATGTGTGTGTGGCCTTGCACGCATGCACACACACATACCACAACAATAATTATGCTATTATATATATATGTGTGTGTGTGTGTTGTTGGTGTGTGTGTGTTGTTGTTGTGTGTTTGTTTTTTTTGTGGTTGTGTGTGTGTGTGTGTGTGTGTGTGTGTGTGTGTGTGTGTGTGGGGTGTGTGTGTGTGGGGTGTGTGTGGTTTTGGGGCATGCTGCGGCTGGGGTGCGCGCGTGACTGCATATATTATATATATTTTTAAATTTTTTTAAATTTTATTATTTTAAAATTTTATATAATTTTTTTCTACATCCCTACGGATGACCCGTATTTTATGTTGACAAAAGTATAAAAGGGATGAAAAAATTAAAATCTTCACATACAAAGATGTTTTGACCGGGTTTTCTTTCTGATGATTCTGTTTAAAAGGGAAAAAACGAAATGATGGGAATGGACTGCCGTTTTCTAAAAAAGGCAAGGGATTTAATCCCGGTTCGCTAGGGAAACACCTACTTCACTTGGTGAAAGGGGCCCCCTGCAAACCCGCTCATGAAAGGTCTCCCGGAGTTAAACAATTCAGGCGTACCAATGAGACCGATCACTTCTGGTATTGGCAGCACTCCCCGTCATTTGGCTTAGTATTTGGCTAACCCCCTCTCCGGCGCCATGGGGGTCATCAATGATTCCAACCTGAAGAATTCCGGTGACCTCAACAAACGTCTTCAGATTTCCGGGTGCAGAAATAAAAAGCTTGCCAGTTTTGATGTAAAATCCCTCTTTAAACCAAATTTCCCACAGACGGAGCATTTGGCAGTCGAGAGGGGCACCGCTCCCTGACAAAGCGAACTTCTGCTGCCGAGACATCATGCGTGGACTTCGGCTATTTCGAATTTGCTGGGGAAGAATACCAGCAGATTAGTGGTCTTGCCATGGGCTCCCCCTGAATGCAGCTATGGCCTGGCTGTTTATGGAAACGCTGGAGAGGGATAACAACAAGGATATTGGGCAACATTCACTTGGCTTCGTTACGTAGATGATGTCCTCGTCTTGTTCCCAGAAAGTCGAGCTTACAACATACACGACGCGGCTTAATTCCGTCCCAGAAAATTCAGTTCCCGGGAGGGAAGAGGTCAGATATTCCCTTTTCCTGGCCCTTTGATCCTCGGGGTAAACGATGGCCTATTTTTCTGTGTATACGGGAAAGCCTACAAAATGATGATTTATCCTTATTACTCCCCCACAGAAACAAAAAAAATCGGGTTTGAACTGGTTTCTTCCCCTCAGACATTGAGGATCGAAACCCCTGATTTTTCTTGAGGTGAGTTGTCTATAAAATTTAAATTCTTTCATGAAAAAAAATACCCCAAAGGTTTTCCGCTAAACTTTGAAAAAACGGAAACTACTCGCAAACAGACACTGCTCCCCTTCTAAAAACGTTCCTATTATCCCATGTACTTTTCCCCAGGCATCAGGAACTTGGGCAAAAAAGTGAATCGCCCACATCCGGGAAAGAATATAAAAAATACGAGACGAAGCAGCCCGAAGGCAACTCTAACAATGCTGTATATCAAAACATGCGGAACAGCATACTTTATATATGCGATACAGCATACTTTGATTAAACATGCCGTGATTTCGCCCCGGGATAGCGACTCGACCCCTCCGTCACCATAGGACTTCCAACGCCACGGTGGGACATGTAGATGAAGCTGGATATCTACCGAACTGGAGGGAAACAAATCTATGGAGGACTTTGATGTATGTATTTCTGACGAAGTTATAATCGAAAAACCCGGGCAAATACTCTCTTTTTTTGTGAGATATTCATTCTCATTTTATACTTTTTTTTATAAAATCTAAAAAAAAAAAAATTATTTTAAAATAATATATATATATTATAATCCACATATATATGTTTGTGTTATTATGTATATTATGAATCTATCTATCTATCATCTATCTATCTATCTATCTATCTATTTTTATCTTCTATATATATATTATATATATATATATATATATATTAATATATACATATCTAATATATAATATATATAATTTTATATATATATTATATATTATATATACATTATTTTTTATAATATATATGTGTATTAGTAATATTTGTTGGTGTGTGTACACAAAAAAAACCACACCACGCACACACACACACAACAACCCCAACACACACACACAACACACACACACACCCCCATATGCATATATGTATATTGTCTGTGTGTTAACATTATATGTTGTAATTGTTAATATGTCTATATATAATATATATAATATATATAATTATATATTAAAATTTTTAAATTATATTATAATATACATGTGTGTGTGTGTGTGTGTGTAAATATATTCATATATATTGCTTATATACATTATATATATCTATATAAATTATTTACATATATAATTTTAATATTTATATATATATTATTTTATTTATATATTATATAATATATAATATATATATTAATTATATATAATCTATATATTAATATATATAAATTTTATATATAATATATATTATATATTTATTTATAATTTTATATTGTATATTATACATATATGTTATTTTGTACAATTATGTTATTGTATATATATTATATATATATATATAAAATATATATATATATTTATTAACAACACACACACACATCACAAACCCCCCCACACACAAACCCCACACCACCCACAACCACACACACCACCACACATATATATATATATATATTTTTATAATATTATATATATATATATTTTTATAATTATTTCTTTTCTGGGTGCCCATTATAATTATATTATTTTTAAAAATAAAATTTATATTAATTTTATATTATATATTATATATTAAATATTTTTTTTTAGTATAAAATATTTCAATTTGTATATAGATATGAAATATACTAAAAATAAATATTATTTAAAATATAATATAAAATATATATATAATATTTAAAATAATATATAGATATTAAATTTTTTCTATTAAATATTAATATAAATTTTATATATATTATAATATATATAAAAATTAAAAATATATATATGAAAAGTCTTATATTTATATTTATATATATTAAAAATATATATATAATATTTAAAATATATATAAACACCACATATATGCGTGGTGTATGCATATATATATATATTTTTATATAATATTATATAATATATAAAATAATATATAAAAATTAATATATTATAAAATTAAATTTTATATATATATTATATAATTATATATTAATTTTTAAAATATTTGTGGGGTTTGTTGTGTGTGGGTGTGTGTGTGTGGGGTGGTGTGTGTGTGTTTGGTGTGTGTGTGGTGGTGTGTGGTGTATGCATGTAGTTGTATGTATGCACACACCACACCACACACACACACACCACACACACACACATTATTATTTATATATATATATATATATATATATATATTTATAATAGATTAATTTTTTATGTATTTATTTATCTTTTACTTTTCTACTTATTTAAATTTTATTGATCTACAAGGGGCAATATATTTTTGTATGTTATTGTATATATATACACAATAATGCATAAATTGTGTGTTTATAGATGTATTTGTGCGTTATATATATATATATATTATATTTTATATTTTATATTATAAATTTATAAAATTAAAAAATATTATATACAATGTGAATATAATGTATATGTATATATTAAAAAATTTTTTCTTATTAAAACTTACATTCATTTATATACTAATAAAATTTAACCCAAAACCATATATATAATAAATTTTGTATTCTTTTTAAAGTATCCTGTTGTTGTGGGAAAATCAAA
>NC_051420.1:20135920-20144680 GCF_015228065.2 Penaeus monodon
GGTCTGTGTTCGGCCAAAGTGACCTAGTGACCGGTGCTTTTCTATTGTCGTGTTCTTGTGTGTTTTTATCCAAGTGCCATTTTGTTTTATCGTTCGTTTTACCATGTTTGTATGCTTTCATTTTATGTTCCTTTTTATCTAGCTTTGTTTCTTTTATCATTCGTTTTACTATTTATTGTATCGTTTCATCGGTCTTTATTAATTGTTTTATGTTCCATGTTTGTTTCAATGTTCGTGTTTTAATGTTTTAATTTCCTTTTGTTTTAACCCCCCAAAAATTTTACTGTTTTTAATTTGCCCTTAACGTTTTCATTTTTTAGGGGTCATTTTTAACTTGAAAAAAACCCCGGGTTTATTTAAATTTACTTTTTTATAAGCCCGAAAAACACCCCAAACCCCAATAAATGAGAACCCCCCAAATTGCGGGTTTTAGTTTTTTTTAAACAAGGGGGCCCTACTTCACAAACCAAAGGGCCCCCTTTTTTTCGGCCCCACCACGCAAAAGGGCCTTTTAACCCTTAAAAAAATAAAAAAAAATAATTAATTTAAATTAAAATTTTTAGATATATTTTTTTAAATAATATAATTAAAATTTTAAAATGGGTTTTTGGTGGAAATTATTAATATTTAAAATAATTTATTTAAAAAATTTTTGTAAAAAAATAATGTAAGAAACCTCAATTAATATTATAAAATATAATGTTGATTTAATTTTTTTTAACACCCTTTAAGGGGTTTGGTTTTTTTTGGGGTTTTTTTTTGGGGTGGTTTTTAAAAGATTAATATTAAAATAAAAAAAATAACCAAACCACAAGTTTTGATAATATTAAAAGGGGATAAAACCCCCAGAGAATTTTCCCGTTTTAATAAGGACAACCAAACCCCACCCACAGGCCCACCCAAAAAAAACAACAACCACCCCAACCCACAAAACAAAAAAAAATATATATAATATATATATTAAACCCCCATAATTTTTTTAAATAATATTATTATATTTTATAATATTTTTTATTTGGGGAATTTTTTAGGGGTTTAAAAAATAAAAATATATATTTTAAAATAATATATATATAAATTTTAAAATTTATTAATTATAAAAAAATGTATTTTTTTATATAATTAATTTATAAAATTATTTTAATTTTTTTTTTTTTGTGTGTTTTTGTGTGTGTGTGTGTGTGTTTTGTGTGTGTGTTTGTGTGTGTGTGTGTGTGTGTGGGTGTGAAATTAAAAAATATATATCTTTTATTATAAAAAACCCCAAGAAATAAAATTATAATTTTATTTTCCCTTGTGTATGTGTAAAAAATCTTTATTTTTAAAATAATTATACATACACACAACCACACCCCACACACAAAAAACCCCCACCCACAAACCACCACACACACACACCCACACACATATATGTATGTATATTTTTTAAAAATTAAAATTATATATATATAAATTTTTATATATATATATACATAAAATTTTTAAATTTTATAAAATTATATATTTTATATATATATATAATATATAATATATATATTAATATATATATTTTATTTAAAACCCCACCTACACACACAATACACACAAAAATATTTATTTTATAAAATTTTAAATATTTATTATATTATATATTATATAATATTATATATAATATATATATATATAAATATATATATATATATATAAAATATGATCCAAGACGGGCCCCTTTTTAAGGTGTGGGGGTTTTTTTTTTCCGGAAAGAAGGGGAAACCCTAGTGAGTATAGTCCACTTGTCCTCCACATAAAAAGGGGTTAAAACGTCTGCGCAGGGGTGTTGGGAAACCCAAATGCCCAAAACTGTATGATAGAGGACTGTGGGGAGGGGCCTGTATTTTCGGTTTTGGGGGAGAGGAAAATTAAATCTGAAAAGATAAAACCCGGGGGTTCTTTTTTAATTTTGGGGGGAAATTTAAACTTCTTGTAAAAAAATAAAAGCCATTTTGCTTTAAAGGGGTGTTTTTTTAAAAAACCCCACCACTTTAAAACATTTTGTATGACGGAACACACACCGGGGTCAGGTGGCTGATTAGTCTGATTGGTGGGGCTTTTAGAAAAAGTAAATCAATTTTCCTCGCAAGATATGTTAATAAATTCCACTGCCCCCCCTTTTTAATTAAGGGTATGGGAACGTAGTGATTGGGGGGAAAAATGATAGTCTAGAAGAAAAGGTTTTTGTAAAAAGGGATTGAAAGAGGTAAGGTAGTGTGTTTGGGGTTTGAAGGTGGGGGTGCGAGATATAAAGGTCGGTTACCGGAGTAAGCCGAGGAGGGGGCTTTGTGCGTATACGAAATTTTGGGGCAAGTGCCCCCTTTGGGTTGGAAAAAAGGGAAAACTATCCCCCCGTCTTGGGAGGTGGTTTCATTTAGGATTGTTCATCTTTACAGTGGGGCGTTCAAAAAACTAAGTATATTAAAAACGGGTTTTAATTAAAAAATAAAGTTAAAAGAAAAAGACATTTAAAACGAAACGATAAGAAACACAAATAAAACAAAAAAGGGATTTTTAATAAAAAAGGAATTTAAAACTTTTAAAACACAAACATTGAAACAAAAGGGGAACAAAAACCAATTTAAATAAAGACCCCCCGATAAAAAGATACAATAAAATATTAAAACGAAGGGAAAAAAAACAAAGCTAGAAAAAAAAGGAAACATAAAATGAAACCCTACAAACATGGAAAACAAACGATAAAACAAAATGGAAAGGATAAAACACCCCAAAAACCGACAAAAAAAAGCACCGGTCACTAGGTCACTTTCCCGAACACAGCCCCCGCAAATTTCTCTTGCTCCCTTTTATTGAATAAGATCCCCCAAACGACCACTTATCGAACAGAGGAACCCCTTTCCCGGGGTTTTCCTCGGGGCTGTCGGCTAGCGGGCCATACAAAAACCCCCCCCGGCTCTTTTTTTGGCCCCCCAAGGGAACTCTTACGGGGGGAGATTTTTGTTAAGAGGGGTTTTTCTTTTTGGAAATTAATTTTAAAACTAAGTTAAAAAAAAGGACTAAAATAAAAAAATAAATAATTTTTATATAATAAAAATTTACAAAAGTTACTGATTTTAAAAAAAAATAAAAAAATTAAGTTTTTTAAAAGAACCTCAAAAATGAAAAAAAATCTTTGGAAATTTAAAAAAAGACTTAACAATAATAAAAAATTAAAAAAAACAAAAAAAAAAAAGGGGATTCGACCCATTTACTTGTTTAGGAGTGACTGGTGCCAAGTAAAAAGGGCATTTATTTATTTAAATTTAAAAAAATACAAATTTTTAAAAAAAGGGTTTGCCGTTTGGGGCAACCCACGTGGGGGCATCCCCCCCTTGGGCGGGATAAAAGGGCTTCCCCGAGCTTCGGCGAAGTCCAGCGACCGAATTCCAGGTCCTGCATTTTTGGCCCCGATATGCAATGGAGCTCTTTTTAAGAAAAAGTCCCCCTGATATTGCCCACGGTGGGGGGGGAAAAATTTCGCCACGCCGCGGCTCCTAAGAGTGTTCCCCTCGGGGTTTTTTTTATTTCGAGACTTTAGTTCTTTTCCAGGCCTTTTGGAGAGGTGGAGGGGGAGAAGATATATCAAAATGTGGTCTATACCTCCGGGAGTGAACGAGGCGAGTTTTGCGAGGGTCGATCACTACAGGGGCTCGTGGGGGGGGGTGAGAAACACAGCAGTTTGGGGAATGGGGCGAGGTGGGGGATAAGGGGGGGGGCCCCGCCCCCACAACACTTCCAGATCATCCAAAATTTCCCACGCCCAAAGGGGGGAGGGCAAGACGTCGTTTTCAGAAGGAAAAAAGACCAAAAACCCAAACACCAAAACAATAACCGGGTGGGGCTACAATAACCGGGGGGGTTCAAAAATGAGGGGAAATTTGCAGCCCGTCTATTTTTTTTGTTGAGGGATGTGATGGGGGAAAGCGCGCGCGTATGTGTTGTGTGTGTGTGTGGGTGTGTTGTGGGTTTTTGGTTTTTGTGTGTGTGTATGCGTGTGTGTGTGTGAGGGGTGTAAATTTTGTGTATTTTATATATATGTATATATAATTTTCATTTTATTGGGATATATATATATAAAATAAAAATTTTATATTTTATATATAATTTATATAATATATTAAAAAAATTTGTGTGCCTGGGGGTTTCGTGGGTTGGTTTGGGGTGTGTGTGTGTGTGTGTGTGTTGTGTGGGTGTGTGTGTGTGTGTGTGTGGGGGGGTGTGTGTGTGTTGTTTGTTGTGTGTGCGCGAATGCGTGTGTGTGTCTTTATTTGTGTGTTTGGGTTTTTTTGATTGTTGTGTGTTGTTTGTGAGGTTGTGTGTTTGTCAAAGTGTGTTGTTTTTGATGGTTTGGATGTGTTGCGGGGTTTTTTTGTGGGCGTGTTGGGGCGTTTTTTTATGATGTGTTTTTTTTGGATATGTTTTGATGTGTTGCGTGTTGTTTTGGGGAGTTTGTTTTGTTTTGTTTTTGATGTGTTTTGTTTGTGTTGTGTTGTTTGTGATGTGGGGTTTTTTAATATTTTTGTGTGTTGGTTTTTGAAAATTTTTTGTGTTTTTGTTTTTTAATGTGTTCTGTGTTGTTTTTGTGAAGGGGGTTGTGTGTTTGGGTTTTTAAAAGTGTGGAAATTATTTGGTTTGGGTTTTTGTTTGGGGGGTGGGGGTTTTTTGTTTTTGTGTGTTTGTGGGTGTTTTTGGTTGTTTGTGTGTTGTTCTGTGATTGTGTTTTTGTGTTTTTTTTGTGTGTGTGTTTTCCCTATGTTGTTTTGGGGGTTGTTTGGTGTTTTTTTGTGTTTTCTGTGATGTGTTGTTTGTTTCTGTGGGTTTTGTATGTGTGGGTTTTTTGTGGGGGTTTGGGTTTTAGTGGGTTTGTTGGGTTTGGTTTTTGATGTGTTGGTGTTTTTTGTTTTTGTTTTTTTTGTGGGGGATTGTTGTTTTCTTTTTGTGTTGTTTTGGGGGTTTTTCTTTTGTTTGTGTGGGTTGTTTTTTGGTTTGGGGTTGGGTTTGGGGGTGCCCCGTGGGTTGGGTTTGGGTGGGGTTGGTTTTTGCTTTGTGGGGGTTTTTTGGGGTGTTGTGTTGGGGGGTGAACTGTTTTTTTTGGGGGTTTTTTTTATTTTTGTTGTTTTTTTTAAAAGTTTGTGTGTTGGGGTTTCGTTGCTTGTTTGGGTTGGGGGGTTTTGCTTGTTTTTTTTGTTGGGGGTTTGTGTTACGGTTTTCTTTGTCCCCTGGGTTTTTTTTGGGGTTTTTTTAAGTTTTAATTTGTTGGGGATACTTTCATTTAAAAAAAAACACCCCAAATTTCGTGGTGGATATGTGTGTGTTTGTGTATATGTATAGTATATGGGAATGTATATGTATTGTAAATAATTTTTGTGTTGTGCGGGTTGGGAGTTTTATATATGTGTGGGTGTGTGTATATATATATTTATAATATTATATATATTATAATATATTATATATATAAAATATATTTTGTCACATAATACTTTTATTGAAAATTTTACACATATATAGTATTTTGGGAAAATAGGGACAATAAACCCTTCCGAAAAGTTTGTAATAGGTTTTGTGTTTGTATATATTTATATATATATATATATTAATTTTATATAATATATATATATAAAATATATATTTATATATATATATATCACACACTCACACACACACAAAAATACACACACACATACACACACACACACACACCACACCCCACACCCACACACCAAAAACCCCAATAATATAATATAATATATAATATATTATAATATATATTATATAAATTTTTAGCATTTTATATATATATATATTAAAAAATATATATATAATATATTTTAAATATATATATAATATATTATTGCCATGGTTTTAAAACCCCTTCTCCTGCCAAAACCTGCTACCTGCCTCCAGCCCGCAACCTGCATCCCCTTCCCCCTCTTCACGCATCCTCTCCCGTCTCTCACGCCTCCCCCCCCCTAAATTTTCACACACCTTAGGCTTTTTTCCCTTTTACTATCCCTTTTGAATTTCCTAAATCCTTCCAAACCTTGCTGTTACCTGCCCCTTCTTTGCCCCTTTTCCCAGGGCCCCCCCACTGCCGTTAAAACCCGCCCCAAAACACACGCACACCACATCATGCACGAAAAATTCGTTCGGAGTTTTTACACACGGGAATTTATACTCTGAAGGGTTTATCTATGGATGTCAATGTAAGTTCGTCTTAGTCGTGGGTTTTTTAAGTACTTTAAATTTTTTTTATGTTTTTCCCCCGTTTTTCTCTTTTTTTTTTGAATAAAGGGTTGCACCCCTTCTATTACTTTACACAGCCCCCTATCTTAAAAATCTCAGTTTTTCTGCTTTTGATTTTTTTTTTTTGTGTTATGTCAACCCTTTTTTTTTGATTTTTTGTAGGGTTGGGCGCTCTAACTTTAGATTTAACGGAACTGTTCTTAAAATTTAAACTTTTTATTTCCACCCTTTTTTTTTACCCGTCAGGCAACTCTATGTTTACATGTTTTTTTTGTTGGGGGATCCCCTGCTTTGCTTGCATCCTCTTTTCCACCTATTTATTTATGCAGTGGGGCACCCCCCATTTTTATGTTTGTTTTTTTTTTAACATTTATTTTTACTGTATATACACTTCACCCAGGGCTTTTGATTTTCTTTTGGGTTTTTTTTATTTTTTAAAAGGGAGAGGTTGGGGACACCTTTTTTTTTTGTGGGATATTTTTTTAGCTTTAAATTTTTTA
This sequence comes from Penaeus monodon, assembly GCF_015228065.2. Taxonomy (NCBI): domain Eukaryota; kingdom Metazoa; phylum Arthropoda; class Malacostraca; order Decapoda; family Penaeidae; genus Penaeus; species Penaeus monodon. The sequence continues at coordinate 20,142,694 of NC_051420.1, forward strand.
TTTCTTAGTAATTAGCTAGATTAAACTAAACTACTAAACTATTATTTATCTCGGGTGAAACCAAATAACAAAAACATGTATGTGGCTTGTGAAGGGTTCAAACCCCGTCGACTACAAAATAAAGAGTGTCATCCGGACCTTTGGTGTGGTCACTACCCCTTTCCGGAGAGTCTTCTTGTAGTACCCCAGCCGGTGAAAAACATCACAAAGGTGGTAAATGAGCCTTCCTTTCATGTTTCTACTTGCCACAGTTAGGAGCTGGAACGTATATTATTATTGCTTTCATAAATTGGCAGATTATTCTGACTTATTGTTCTTTTTAGTTATGTACTATCGCAACTAAATTTATCATCATGAATATTATCATTGCTGTCTTGCTACATGTGTATGTTTTTTTCTATTCAACACAAAGCCCTTACACCGGCACCCAACTAAAGATCTGTAGGGGGATATAGCGTATTTTGGGCGGGACCGAATGGGGCCCAGTTCTGGCCCCTAAGCCGCCTATCGGGGTACCTCTGGCTCACAGAACCCTTACCTTGTATAATTTTTAGCGCCTAAAGTGGGGCCGGTGTTACTATGGATTTGTGTTGGTGTGTCCCAGTATAGCTTTTTTCTGTCAGGTTATGTCACTTGCATGGTTACTGTAGTTCTGGAGAGCCACGCATAGTGTATTTTTTTTTTTTTATGTGCTGACTTTACATGTTTATCATTTGTGCTTCGCCTTACCGGTCTGTGCCTTTCCCATGTACCTATAAGCCATTTCATCCTGTTTACTACTATTCACGGCTTTTCTCTGAATCGTTGTGTAGTCTTATAGGTTTTACTCTCGTTAAATTCTCGGTTCTCCTTTTCCTTGATTTGCCTCATTTTTTTACTTGTGCTCTCTGCACTTTTAGTATTTTGCCTCGTGCAGTTTTCTCTGCTCAGCTCATTCGCATTTCTTACTGGACTTCTCTTACACTTCAGCCTATAGAACCTCTGCAGTCCCTTCTGTCTAGCTGCTGACTTTATTTACTATTGAATTCTGTGCTCTTTTGCAGCCTCACTCCATTTTTTTTCTTGGTGTCTTTCTCTGGACTATGTGCTCTGTTGCTGTTTTCCCTATGTCCAGTTCGTCAGCCCTTGTAGTTATTAGTCTAGCTCATCTGCATATTTTTTACTAGCTTCTCTTAAGCACCTCCCTGTCTGTTTGGTCTATTGTTGAGTTCCTCTTCTCTTATATTGTGTGTTCTTTTGTAGTCACTCTATTCATTTTTGTTTGTTCTTGTTCTGAACTTTGTGCCTTCCAGCATTTACACTCTACCTCATTTCCCATCATATGTCCTATGCTTCTCTTTTGTTCTCAGCTTATGTTATTGCTATTTTGTAACTGCATTTCCTCCCATTCAAATAACATATGGATGTTGTATATTCTTTCCAGGATATTATTTAATACTTTTTGTCTGTTTGCTAACCAGCTATTTTAGTGGCTCTTGATAGGTCAGGGACACTGTCATGTGCTAATGTGTTTTCTCTCGCTGCTGTTTTTCTAATAAGGCACTCGGTTGTAAGAGAAAGTAAAGGACTCCTACCAGTGAAAGGTGGATTTATGTGAGCTCGAACTGTGAAGTGTAATCGTGATGTCTAGACCAGGGTGAGGTCATGATGCAGCATCTAGCCTACCCGGGTCCCGCAGTTTATCTCCAGCAAACCCAAAACCACATATCAGCCTGCTTCCTGTAGTCATGAGTGGATCTGGGCAAAGAGCAGAAGCAATCCAAGCAGTGTAGAGGGAGGTCGGACTGATGGAGGAAATACAAGACAAGATGGCCCATATGGAGGAGTGGATGATGATCATGATGGAAGACTTCTGCAGGAGTCAAGGGGACAGGGTTTCCCATCTGGAAGAGAGGTTGGTTAATACTGGTGGGCCAGCCCCTAGGGTAGAGGGTGCGAGCATAGGCCCAACGTGCTGCTACAAATACAGTGGCCTATCTGTGTCAGA
>NC_051420.1:20152280-20164780 GCF_015228065.2 Penaeus monodon
TACAAAAGAAACCTCAGTAAGTAAAAGAAAACAGCTAATTACATAAAATAATAAATACAGCTAAAACAATATACAACAAAATAAAAAGGTGTAAGCACCAAACTCTCCTTTTAAGAAATAAAATAAAAGCAAAAGTAAATCAAAAGTCTCGGGTGAAGTGTATATGCAGTAATAAATTAAAATGGAAAAACGACAAACATAAAAGCATGGGAGGTAACCAGCTGCATAAATAAAATGCGTTGTAAAAGAGGATGCAAGCAAAGCTAAGGGAACGTCCAACAAAAACAAACATGTAAACATAGAGTTGCTTGATAGCAATAAAAACGTGGAAATAAAAAGATTAAATAAAAACAGTTCCGTATGAACCTGAAGTTATGCAGCTGACAACCGACATAAAATCAATAAAAAGTGACATAACACAAAAACAAAAATCGAAAGCAGTAAAACTGAGATTTGTAAGATATGGGCTGTGCCACGTAATGTAAGAGTGCAAACCTTATATACTAAAACAAAAGAACAAACGAGTGAAAAACATAAAACAAATTAAGTGCTAAAATAGCCACGACAAAGACAAGCTTACACTGACATCCATAGCATGAATCCTTCAAGAGTATCATTCCCCATGTGTACATCTCCGAAAGTACATGTTCGTGCCTGCATGTATGTGTGTGTGCGTGTGTGTGTGTAGGGTTAGACGGCAGTGGTGGATCCTGTAGGATAAGGGCAAGCGGTAACAGCAAGGAATGGAGGGATTTAGGAAATTCGACCGAGGAATATAAGGTTAAGCCTCAGGTATGTGAGAATTAGGGGGTGAGGATGCGTGAGAGACGGGGTGAGGATGCGTGAGAGACGGGGAGAGGATGCAGGTTGTGGGAGCTGGAGACAGGTTGCGTGAGAGACGGGGAGAGGATGCGTGAGAGACGGGGAGAGGATGCAGGTTGTGGGAGCTGGAGACAGGTTGCAGGTTGTGGCAGGAGAAGAGGTTTCCAACCTCACAGTCCCTCCATCGCCCGCGGGGTCGAAGAGAGCAACGGAGACCCTGGAAAGACAAAACAAAGGCGGCCAGAGCTCATTACTTGCCACAAAATAACCAACGGTGTACCCACCCAGCTGGGACGTCATGGACCTGATAAGCATAAAGAATATGAATGAGGTACGGCATTACTGGCAAACGAAGGTCATCAGAAGATAACTCCGCTGAAGTAAATTGTTAATTCATTAATCCAACTCCGCCCAAGCATGGCAGACACCTGGGACTCTTCTTGATCCAGCCTTGTTGTCTGCTACAGCATCTTCTTCACTGCTTGGCTCGCCTGGAGTCCTATGGCAAGGTTCAAGGGACAGTGGGGCGCCCGAGTCAGCAGCATCCCGACCTGATCGGAGACTGCTATTGCTTACAGGAACTTACGGTTCAATGAACTCATCGGAGTCTTCCACGTCTGCATTAGATTCTTCAGATGAGTAAGAGAGCTCAGCTAATGATTTGAAAGGCTTCAAATGGTTCAAATGCGCTCGTCGCTGGACATCAGTATGGATGTCTCTAATTTCAAAAGCTAAAGGGGCTAATTGTGTGATAATTCTGGCAGGACCCTTCCAACGTCCTTGAGGGGAGTATGGCGCCCATGGTCAAAGTACCAAACTAAAGAACACCTGACAGGAATTAAATTTTCTCATTTACAACGATTGTAATATTTTCCATATATTTCCCTCGCCCTTTTTGAAGCAATTACTACAGCTTTCCGGGCTTCCTGCAGACGTTCTTTGAGGCTTATATTTTCTGCAAATACCACCCGGTTGGTAAGCCCAACAGGGAAGTTTGCATGGCGACCAGTCAGCAGATACAGTGGCTGTTCTTGGGTTGATCGGTGGATGGCTGAATTGACTTGTAGTCTCAATTCTGGGACAAACTGATGCCAGATACGCGGTCGCTGGCTAACTAAGCTAGTTAAGGCAGACTTAATGACCCGGTTAGTTCGCTCCACCAACCCATCAGCTTGGGGATGGTACCTGATTGTATAATGATAGGACACCCGCATCATCCGACACAGCTCGTTAAAGAGGCGGCTAGTGAACTGGGACCCATTGTCAGTTTGGATAGCTCTAGGAGTTCCAAACAGAGTCACCCAATGGTCAACAAAGGCTCGATGAACAGTAGCAGCAGTGACGGTGCGATGGGACACAACTTGGAGATAGCGTGAATGCTGATCTATAATACTCAGCCCATAGCGAACTGGGATGGACTGGCCTAGGTCGAAGATATCCATCGATACACGCTCTAGGGGTGCATCAGCTAATGGGGCACCACCCATGGGTACAGCCTGGGGATTCCCTCTCGTCTGTTGACAAACCTGGTAATGTTCGACATATTCCTTGCAGTAACTGAACATATTTACCCAATAGAACATAGATTTAGCATTTTCATATGTCCTATGAATACTAGGATGAGATGCCAGTGGTGGAAGGTGAGCTGCCTTTAAAGCAGAGTTCTTCAGACTTGCAGGCACCACCAATTGATACAAGGTCTGATCAAGAAGGTGCCTCATGCGATATATGACCCATTCTTTGACCTCAAACTCTTCCAGCGTGAGTGGCAATTTCTTCTTGGGCACTACACCATCAATCAAGTACCTCCTAAGGTCTATTAGCTGTGGATCTTCTAACTGTTGCCTGGCCAGTGCTTCCGGTAACAAGTCAGTGATTTTGAATGTAGATGTCACCGGCATTTGGTCCTCTTCCAGAGTGGCCACATGGCGCGAGAGCAGATCGGAAACATGGTTAGTCGGGCCCTCCTTATAGCGTATAATAAAAGTGAGGAAAGACAGCTCATGTGCAAATGTGACAAATTGGGTAACTTTGTTTTCTTGGAAAACACATGGACCAGAGGGCGATGATCTGTATAGATAATAAAGTGCCTGCCATACAAGTAGGAGTTAAAGACATGCACCCCCTCAACTACACTAAGGGCTTCCAAATCAATGGCTGGGTATCTCGTTTCAGCATCCCGCAGCTTACGGTTATAATAGGCTATTGCATGAGGTGAGTTGTCATCTGCTCTTTGCATGAGGCATGCTCCTATGGCAATGGAAGAAGCATCAGTATGGAGCTCAAACTCATGGTCAAAGTCAGCCGCCCGGATCACGCCTATACACGTGAAGTTACCGGACCCGTGTTAGGCTTAATACCCTTCACGATGGGGACGCCTACACACGTGCAATGTGTATCCCTTTATAGATTAAGGTTTTTGAGCTATTTTGTATGAATATAAGAGTTAATAGGTGTAAATTTATTATACAACTATATGTGTATATCCATAGTTTGATATACGTGTTTTTTTGTCATGTTTGTGCTTGTTCGACGTGTTTTTTGCATATGTGTGGAAACGTGTGGAAAACTGTGCCCGGACTTTGTTGTATGTTTACAAATGAATGTGTAAATTAGTGTCTGGGAGAGGACGGTCGTTGCAGTAAGTATTTGAAAGGGAGAAGTAAATTGTGTGGCAGAATGTGAAAGGGGGTGAACGTGTGTAAAAGTGTGTAAGGGACTCGTACGGTGACGGGGAGAGGACGGTCACCGAGGAATCCCTGTTTTTGAAATGTTATTAGCAATTTCTTTATTTCTTAGCCTCTGAAACCTGAAACGTCCCTACTGTACTTTGTGTGTTTGAGAATGAGCAAGTGCGTGTGTGTACGTGTGTCTGTGTGTATACGTGTGTGTGTGTGTGTGTGTGTGTGGTGAGAGAGAGAGAGAGAGAGAGAGAGAGAGAGAGAGAGAGAGAGAGAGAGAGAGAGAGAGAGAGAGAGAGCGAGAGAGAGAGCATGTGCGTGTGTGTACGCGTGTGTACATGTGTACGTTTCTGTATGTGCGTGTTTTACATTATTTTCTAGATCTTTGGGGGACAATGATTGCCAGTAGAGTAGTTCAGCCATAGTTACCACGTTCCCCGAATTACCTCACGTGACCCGACATGGCGAATCTGATAGGCTAATGCCTGTGAAAAATCGCAATAAAAGACGACCCAGAGGGGAAGGTAATCACTTGGATGGAAGAATTTGCTCTTGACATGTCAAGGCAACTTTCTGTACGCCGCGGTCGCAAGCCTAGGATGTCCCCTGCTGTTTGGGACCTTTCGTTCAGCGACGTTGATGACCCCCAGCCATCGACGTCGGGACTCGAACGCTTGCGGAATGCCCCAGATCCTCTTCTATATCTGTATTCTACAGATGAAGAGGATTATACACCTCTGAAACTGGCTAGGACTAGCGATCTCTCTGGTAAGTTTTCTTTTTTTTTTGACTTGCAAAAAAACGTGTCTTTGGAACACTGACTTTGTTTCTGCATACCAAGACTATTTCCACAGAGAACTCACATTTACCTTTGTATTTTACAGAAATTGAAATCTCCGCCCGATTTGACGGTGACGACTCGGATTGGGAGGGATCCGAGTTCGACACCGATGAGTCGGGTGTGGACGACGACTTGGAGGAAGATTTCGACTATGTCCCGCTGGTGGATACCTCTCTGGATTCCGACGAGCCCCTCGCAGAATACGTCCGACGACATTGGGAGTGTAATGCTCCGGGAACTCCCTCTTTTTGTTGGTCGAAGAGGGAGAATTTCGTCAGGCGTCACTGCTTCGAGAGGACACCAGGTGTGAAAGCACCCCTTGAAGACCCCGCTAGAAGTGTTCACCAGTGTTTTCCCAGAGGAGTTGTTCCAGACCATTGTGGGCGAGACGAATCGGTAAGTAAAAACAATATGTCTGTATTCTGACTTGAAAAACGTAATTTTCTACATGTCCTTTTTTGAAAGACCCCCTGATTTTACAATGTCTTTTTCTTCCAACCACAGGTATGTTCGACAGAACCCGCGCACCCCTTCATCCCATATGAAGGGGTGGGAGGACACAACGGTGCGGGAAGTCCGCTCCTATGTCGGCTTACGATTCCTGATGGGCCTTCAATCGAAGAGGGACCAAAGGGAATGGTGGTCAATGGACCCGTTGATGTCCTCATCGTTGTTCGCCAAGACGATGACCAGGGACTGCTACAATGCCCTAACCTCCATGCACCACTTCGCTGACAACGAAGGGGAGCACCCCGCGGAGGATATGCTTTGGAAGCTGCGCCCTGTGTTAGACGTCTTGGAATCGACGTATCGATCCGTCTTCGTCCCGAACAAGAACGTGACCGTCGACGAGAGCTTGTGGGCCATCAAGGGGCGTCACCACACCCTCCAGTACAACCCGAGCAAGAGGGCTCGGAGAGGGCTGAAGGTCTACAAGCTTTGCTCGTCCGACGGTCCAGAGGCAGGGCATACGGCGGCCTTCAAGATCTACATGGGGCAAGACTGCGGCGTATTTCCATCCAGCATGAAGGCCGTCACCGACCTGCTGGAGAAGGCAGATCTACTCGACAAGGGGTACCAGTTACACACCAACAACTGGTACACCTCCCCGACTCTCTTCCATTACCTGCAGACCCGGAAGACCAGTGCAGTTGCATCTCAACCGGCGTGGCATGCCCTCGGACCTGCAGGCGAGTCGGGGACAAATCGATTTCCTGTCCGGCAAGACCGGAATGATCTGCCTTCAGTGGGTGGATAAGCGTCCAGTTACGATGCTTTCCACTGCCCACACCAGCAAGGTCGTTACCCTGCCTCCCAACCGCCGAGGGGTGGAAAGGTCGAAGCCTGAAGTTGTCGTTGACTACAACAACGGCATGAAGGGCGTCGACCTCTTGGATCAGCTAGCGCAGTCATATCCATCGACCATGAAGACGGTCAAATGGTACAAGAACATGCCTGAAGCATGTTGATTGGGCAGCCAGAAATGTACATAGTGTAAATAGAGTAAAATATCTAGATAGTTTCTATGTATTTATTTATTGAAAATGGAAAAACACCGTGCTTTCAGGCATTTCATGCCTGAAGCTGGTATAGAGGAATATGTACATAGTTTCTATGTATTTATTTATTGAAAATGGAAAAACACCATGCTTTCAGGCATTTCATGCCTGAAGATCATTTGAAAATGATGAACATTTGATATATTATGTAAATAATGTATATATTACCTATACATAGACTTTCTATGTATTTGTATTTGAAATTTTGAAAAAAAATAAAATTGACGTTTTACGCTATGTTTCGATCTCACACACGGACAAACCATTGACTTTACACACAAAAATGTGTGATATACACGTAAATTGGACTTTATACTATAGTATAAGACAATAAAATCGTTCATATAATTGGACATATAATAAAGATACAGTAAGTCTACAAACTTTTACATGTTTTGGGAGTACAAAAACTTTAGATTGCGGTTACACGCAAACCAACCATAGGAGCACGCTGAAACTTCGCGTGCGTGATGAGACGGCCCGGGCGCGACGAGCGCGCGCTCCCGTCTAGACAAGATTTGCCTGCTTCTATTTCCCGTCTAGTTAGGTTTACAACATTCTTCCGATCCGGCCCTATAGGGATAAGAACTGGAGCAGATGTCAACTTTTGCTTCAGCTCTTCAAAGGCTGCCTGCTGCTCTGGCCCCCAAATCCATTTCTGGATCTTCTTAAGGATGAGATGTAGTGGCACAAAAATGTTGGCATATCCAGAAATATGCTTTCTGAAGATGCCTGTACATCCCAAGAAGCGGCGGACCTCCCTAACAGTGCCTGGTGGGGAGGGGTCTGGACAATGGCAGCTACTTTCTCCTGATTGGGGAGGACTCCATTGGGGCTGATAGTAAATTCCAAGAAATTTATAGTTGCAACTGCAAACTTACATTTTGCAATGTTGAGTTTTAGACCAGCGGTTTTTAAAAGTTGGAGAGTTTCTTCCAGGTCCTGAAGATGTTGTTCAAACTCAGAACTGTAAATAACAATGTCGTTTAGGTAACAAAGTGTGTGTCGACCCAGGACAGGTGTCAGAAGGACGTTCATGGTTCGCTGGAATGTTGAGGGCACTGTTGCCAAACCAAATGGAAGTCGACAGAAATGGAAAAGGCAGTATCCATCTGTGAATGCTGTCTTTGGTCTGTCGGATGGATCTACTTCAACTGCCCAATATGCAGCCCTAGCATCTAGTGTGGTGAATACAGTGGCTGGCCCTAGCTCATCAACAAGAGCATCAATCCGAGGAAGAAGGTAGGAGTCCTTCCTGGTCATGGCATTAAGGCCCCTGTAGTCAACACAGAATCTTACGCTCCCATCCTTCTTCTTTACTAAAACTACAGGTATAAGCCATGGGCTTGTTGATGGCTCGATAACTCCAGAACGAAGCATAGTATCACACTGCTGTCAAATAGCTTCCCGGATGGTTTGCGGTAGTCTCCACTGGCGAATACATACAGGCCTTGCATCTCCCGTCTCTATAGTGTGACATACCCTGGTATTAGGTCGACAACTTCTTCCCCTCCATCAAACAGTTCATGGTACTTCTTCAAGAGCTTGTTTATTTGCTGATGTTGGTGCTAAATCAGGTGCTCGAGCTCTGGTGGTGCACACTCATCCCCTGAAGCTTCAAAAGACAAGGCAGCATCACACGTGGCAATAGCCACTGAAGATGGGAAGGTCGAACCCTCAACATCCCATTCATCAACTTTGAGGGTATCTTCAACAAAATCATCCCACTCCATCTCAGGTTCAGAGTCGTCATCAGTATCTTCAGTGCTTGCCTAGTGTATTAGCATCTGCAAATACTTCGGCACCTTGAAGTGGCTGCTGCAGGTCGGGATTTTCAGTGGTAATGGCTTCCCTCTCAGATTGGCTTCCTGTCTGTGTAGCAATAGAATATGTAGTAGTCAGCAGGCTCATCTTCAAAGATCTGGCCTCTGTGAAGACTACTGGATACTGACAATCACCCAAGACCAGTTCACCATGAGAGGAGTTAACTTTAGACCTCAGAGTGAAATTCAAGGAGCGTAGGAAGTCAATGCCTATTAGGATGTCCCCTGGAAAATCGAGGTCAGCCATAAAAGTAGGGTGTTCAGCAGTGTTCTGGCCCAAGTCATACCTCAGCATCACTTCAGCTGCTGGATGCATAGGAGTGCCAGAAACACCCCTCAGCACTTTGTCTGATGAACGTTGTCTCAGCTTACCGTCGGGATCAAGCCGATTCAGCACAGTCCTCTTAATAAGGGTGACCTGAGAGCCTGTGTCTATAAAACATTTGGTAGGTTTACCCTCAGCACTGAGTACTGGGAGTGGTCGTCCTCGAAGAGATTGTGTACTCACTCCCATGGCTCCAATGTGTCTGGGCTGGCTGCATGTGGAACCTGTTGTCCCCTGTGGAGTGCATGACAGTGAAGTTGGGAACGTGATCTCCCTGGCCGGTGAGAAAGGGACAGTTCCTACTGAAGTGGTTAGGATCACCACAGCGGTAACAGCAATACAATGGTTGGCTGTTAGGTGACCTCTGGGCTGCTCTGCAGTCTTGAGTGTGATGACCATTCATCTTATGGAACTCACACCAGGGTAGTTCCTGCCGTGTTCTTGGTGGTGTATGAGGATGTGGTTCTGCTGTAACAGGGTGAAGGTCACGATATCTGGGATGGTGATCTGGGCTGCAACGGGGATGGTGGTCTGCGAAGTCATCTGGAGACTGCACTGCAGTGTATGTTCCATGAAACTTCCTTCGGAGTTCTGCTTTAAACAAGGGCCAGCTAGCGATGTGGTCGAATTGCTGTGAGCTGATAATCATGTCAGCTCAGCCACGACAACTTGCCTTAGCAGCTCTGATATAGGCCTCATCACTTGCAGGTCTCACTAAGTTCTCTATTGATCGGATCCAGCTCTCGACTTCATGGTTACATTTCAAAGGGTCACTTGCAGTAGTTTCCCCTCTGAAATGTGGCACTGGTTCTCTTGGCAACACATAGGAGACTGCTGATTGCCAGGATCCATGATGTGACTGTAGGACCGGATCGCCAGAGGGCAATGAAGGGGCATCTGCTTCTTGGCGGGACTGAGGAGCAGCAGGTCGCTGAATAGTGGTACTTTGTGGTGGTGCTTCATAGAGGTTCTGCAGGGGAATCTGACATACCGGTTCAGGCAGAGGCCTTTGGCGTGATGGAGTACATGGAGGCAGCTGATGGTCAGGTGGGTACAGAGGCAGTTGATGTGCAGAGCCACTGGCCGGAAACTCACTGGTTTGGCCTTGGGAGCTAAGCCGTTCGAGCTCTTGGTCTCTGGCCAGTAACTTCTGTTGTAGCTGGCTCAAAAGGTCAATACTCTGGGGTTGGGAATGGGAAGGTGGCAGCTCATCTGAAGGGATTCTGACAGTTGGGTTACTTGGCACAGGAGTAGGGCCAACTGTATTCATAGCAGCCATGTCTGGGCCACTATCGTTCGCATCCGTTACCTTAGGGGCTGGCGCACCAGTATTAACCAACCTCTCTTCCAGACGGGAAAGCCTGTCCCCTTGACTCCTGCTGAAGTCTTCCATCATACTCATCATCCACTCCTCCATACGGGCCATCTGGTCTTGTATTTCCTCCATCAGTCCGACCTCCCTATGCACTGCTTGGATTGCTTCTGCTCCTTGCCCAGATCCACTCATGACCACAGGAAGCAAGCTGATATGTGGTTCTTGGTTTGCCGGAGATAACCTGCGGGAACCGGGTAGACTAGATGCTGCATCTTGACCTCTCCTTGGTCTAGGCTTCACGATTTCACTTCACAGTTCGAGTTCACATAATTCCACCTTTCACTGGTAGGAGTCCTTTACTTTCTCTTACAACCGAGTGCCTTAGTAGAAAAACAGTTAGCAGTGGGAGAAAACACATTAGCACATGACAGTGTCCCTGACCTATCAAACAAAAGACAAAAGTATTAAATAATATCCTGGAAAGAATATACAACAATGAAATGTTATTTAAATGGAAGGAAATGCAGTTACAAAATAGCAATAACATATGCTGAGAGCAAAAGAGAAGCATAGGACATATGATAAGAAATGAGGTAGGGTGTAAATGCAGGAAGGCATAAGGTTCAGAACAAGAACAAACAGAAATAAATAGAGTGACTACAAAAGAACACACCATCCAAGAGAAGAGGAACTCAACCACTAGACCGAACAGACTATGGAGGGGCTGTAAGAGAAGTCTAGTAGAAGATATGCAGAGAGGCTAGACTAATAACTACAAGGCTGAGGAACTGGGCAAAGGGAAAACAGCAAGAGAGCACATAGTCCAGAAAAAGACACCAAGAGAAAAAAAAATGGAGTGAGGCAGCAACGGTACAGAATTCAAGAGTAAATAAAGTCAGCAGCTAAACAGAAGGGACTGCAGAGGTTGTATAGGCTGAAGTGTAAGAGAAGTCCAGTAAGAAATGCGAAGGAGCTGAGCCGAGAGAACGGCACGAGGCAAAAAACATCAAAGTGCAGAGAGCACAAAGTATAGAAAATGAGGCAAATAGGCTGGTCAGAATGAACTGTTAAAAAGGCAGAATCAAGAAAAAGGAGAACCGAGAACTTAATGAGAGTAAAACCTATAAGACTACACGAAGATGCAGAGAAAAGCCGTGAATAGTAGTAAACAGGATGATATGGCTTATAGGTACAGGGGAAAGGCACAGATCGGTAAGGCGGAGCACAAATAATAAACATGTAAAGTCAGCACATTTTAAAAACACAAAATACACAATGCGTGGCTCTCCAAAACTACAGCAATCATGCATGTGACATAACCTGACAAAAAAAAGCTATGCTGGGACACATCACCACAAATCCATAGAAACACCGGCCCCACGTTGGGCGCCAAAATGTATATTAGATTACAACCTGTAAGGGTTCTGTGAGCCAGAGGTACCCCGATAGGCGGCTTAGGGGCCAGAACTGGGCCCCGTTCGGTCCCTCCCAAAATGCGCTATATCCCCCTACAGATCTTTAGTTGGGTACCGGTGTAAGGGCTTTGTGTTGGCTAGAAAAAAAAAACATACACAGGTTGCAAGACAGCAATGATAATATTCATGATGATAAATTTAGTTGCGATGGCACATAACTAGAAAGAACAACAATAAAAAAGGGTATATACTTAGGCAGGTCAAGCTAAGTCAGAATAGTCTGCCAATTTATGAGAGCAATAATAATATACGTCCCAGCTCCTTACTGTGGCAAGTAAAAACAGGAAAGGAAGGCTCATCTACCACCTCTGTAGAGTTTTTCACCGGCTGGGGTACTCCAAGAAGACTCTCCGGTAAGGGGGTAGTGATCACATCAAAGGTCCGGCTGACACTCTTTATTTTGTAATCGACAGGGTTTGAACCCCACACAGGACATACAGTTTTTGATTCGGTTTCACCCGAGATAAATAATAGATTTAGTAAAAATTTAAAACTTAAACGAAAGAAAAAGAATTTTAAAAGAAACCTCAGTAAATAAAACAAAACAGCTAATTACATAAAATAATAAATACAGCTAAAACAATATACATAAAATAAAAAGGTGTACGCACCAAACTCTACTTTTAAGAAATAAAATAAAAGCAAAAGTAAATCAAAAGTCTCGGGTGAAGTGTATATACAGTAATAAATTAAAATGTAAAAACGACAAACATAAAAGTATGGGAGGTAACCAGCTGCATAAATAAAATGCGTTGTAAAAGAGGATGCAAGCAAAGCTAAGGGAACGCCCAACAAAAACAAACATGTAAACATAGAGTTGCCTGATAGCAATAAAAACGTGGAAATAAAAAGATTAAATAGAAACAGTTCCGCATGTACCTGAAGTTATGCAGCTGACAACCGACATAAAATCAATTAAAAAAAAAGTGACATAACACAAAAACAAAAATCGAAAGCAGTAAAACTGAGATTTGTAAGATATGGGCTGTGCCACGTAATGTAAGAGTGCAAACCTTATATACTAAAATAAAAGAACAAACAACAAAAAACAAATTAAGTGCTAAAATAGCCACGACAAAGACAAGCTTACACTGACATCCATAACATGAATCCTTCAAGAGTATCATTCCCCATGTGTACATATCCGAAAGTACATGTTCGTGCCTGCATGTATGTGTGTGTGCGTGTGTGTGTGTAGGGTCAGACGGCAGTGGTGGATCCTGTAGGATAAGGGCAAGCAAGGGCGGTAACAGCAAGGAATGGAGGGATTTAGGAAATTCGACCGAGGAATATAAGGTTAAGCCTCAGGTATGTGAGAATTAGGGGGTGAGGATGCGTGAGAGACGGGGTGAGGATGCGTGAGAGACGGGGAGATGATGCGTGAGACACGAGGAGAGGATGCGTGAGAGACGAGGAGAGGATGCGCGAGAGACGAGGAGAGGATTCGTGAGACACGAGGAGAGGATGCGTGAGAGACAGGAGAGGATGCGTGAGAGACGGGGAGAGGATGCGTGAGAGACGGGGAGAGGATGCGTGAGAGACGGGGAGAGGATGCAGGTTGCGGGAGCTGGAGACAGGTTGCAGGTTGTGGCAGGAGAAGAGGTTTCCAACCTCACACTAGTACTAAAACAACCATACCACACAATCCACAAAAGGATT
>NC_051420.1:20167280-20184780 GCF_015228065.2 Penaeus monodon
TTTTGTTAAGTCATATTTGTAATTTTTATTCTATCGTTTGTCAATTCATGTTTATCCACTGTATATGTGTAGGTGTCATTGAATTTGAATACTTATCTTCATTGCGAAGTTAAAGTATATTAATATCGTTGGCTTTAAAGGGTACTTTTTCATACACAATTTCTTGGAATTATTTGATTACTGAAATTGAAACACCTATGGAAGTGGGCCGGCGTTTTTGTTCCACGAATGATTATAGCTGCACATTCTTTACACTTATAAACGCTACTTTCTATAAACAGCTACGATTGGCAGTTGGAAGAAATAGAATATGCAAATTCGGCGAGAACTTTGCAACTACTCGTTACTTAACTATCTAGAAGCTGCTAATTGAACAAATAAAGTTAATTATCTTTTCGTCAGATTCACTGATTCAGAAGAAAAATGTTACGTTATAACCTTCATAATAGAACATTAACTATACTCAAGATCACATTAGGAATACAGTGAATATATAAGGGTTTCATCATTGTGTGCGTGTTGAGAAATGAGAGATGCTGACCATTTTCAGTTGTTTGACTACTAGTATGCGTAGCGATTTAGAATTATAGTTTTGCATTTCAAACATTTTGAACCACATTCAGCGAAAAGTAACATGTATTTGATTACTGAAATACTATATTGCTTTGTATGAATTGACTAAGTGGTAAAACACTCATCCTTTTTTTAAAGATATTTAGTTGCCTTTTTACTTTTAAAGAAAAGTAAAATGTAGAAAAAGAAGGCAAATATTGGGGAAAATCATATTGACAGGAACAATTCATTTTTATTAAAACCTTGTCCTCCCACCATTATTTTCTAAAACTCCTCGTAGTCTCCCCGGGGCATAGGTTTATATACAAGTTCCAGTTTCCTACGCATTATTTCCCATTCCCTCTTTGCAGTGGAGCTTCCCCGTGGAACAAAATGTTTTTTCATCACTCCAGATTACCCTTCCCCAGTAATCCAGATCATTGTCTACATACTGCTGGGCGAACTGGAGACAACCTTGGCGATGACGTTCGGTCAACCTCTCTTTGATGGCTGGTGTTGGGTGATGAATAATATCTGCGTGCAATCTTTTTCTCACCGTTCGACTTGTTACTGGGAGCTGCAATTCTTCTTGTTTTAACTGCATTTGTCAAGGGGTTCACCTCCACCATCTCCCTGATCTGAGCAGTTTGATCTTCGGTTGTCTTTCGTGGACACCTGTAAATTACAGACCGGGAGATACCCAGCTCCCTGGAAATTTCATTGGAGAATGACCACTCTCATCCCAATGATACGACCACGATTTTCAATTTTAGTCTGCCTCGTGTTCTTTTTCAAGAGTGTCTGCAAAGCCTTTCACTGGCAACCTAGTTTTCACCTCGGATTTCCCATACGTCATAATGACGTCATATTATCGACAATACATTTTTTCTTTGTTTATTTAACATATAGTTGGGTTAACAGCGAAATAGATATTCGGGAATTTAAGGGTATTCATTAGCATAGAGATTATGAATTAAAATATATTCTATATATTATAATAGTTGGTTCCTCTTCCTTTAAATTACACAATTAGAAGTTTTGGGTTAATACAGCGTTCAGCTTACTGCATGCTCTGGACATTTCGTATGGATGAAAATGATCATTCCATAAACATTTAATATCATTGCACACACACGATGATAAATATGATACAAATACGTATATACATGCATATATAAACACATATGCCTATATATATACATTTTATAGACATGAACTGACAAACAAGAAAATGAGAAATACAAATATGATAATGAGATAAATAGAATAATAGAACATGCAAATAGGGAATGGGAAATAATGCGTAGGAAATTGGAACTTGTATATAAGCCTATGCCCCGGGGAGACTACGAGGAGTTTTAGAAAATAATGGTGGTTGGACAAGGTTTTAATAAAAATGAATTGTTCCTGTCAGTATGATTTTCCCCAATATTTGCCTTCTTTTCCTACATATTACTGTTCTTTAAAAGTAAAAGGCAACTAAATACCTTTAAAAAAATGATGAGTGTTTTACCACTTAGCCAATCCATACAAAGATAGTATTTCAGTAATCAAATACATGTTATTTTTCGCTGAATGTGGCTCAATATGTTTGAAATGCAAAACTATAATTCTAAATCGCTACGCATACTAGTAGTCAAACAACTGAAAATGGTCAGCATCTCTATTTTCTCAACACGCTCACATGCTCACAGTGATGAAACCCTTATATATTCACTGTATTCCTAATGTGATCTTGCGTATAGTTAATGTTCTTTTATGAAGGTTATAACGTAACATTTTTCTTCTGAATCAGTGAATCTGACGAAAAGATAATTAACTTTATTTGTTCAATTAGCAGCTTCTAGATAGTTAAGTAACGAGTAGTTGCAAAGTTCTCGCCGAATTTGCATATTCTATTTCTTCCAGCTGCCATACATAGTTGTTTATAGAAAGTAGCGTTTATAAGTGTAAAGAATGTGCAGCTATAATCATTTGTGGAACTAAAACGCCAGCCTACTTCCATAGGTGTTTCCATTTCAGTAATCAAATATTCCCGAAAAATCGTGTATGAAAAAATTCTCTTTAAAGCCAATGATATTTAATAAATTTAGTACATATAAAAAGAAATTATGCTTTCGTAAACTTATCAAGAGAATATATAAACTTCGACTTTACAGTGAAGATGAATATGCAAATATAATGACACCTACACATATACAGTGGATAGACATGAATTGACAAACGATAGAATAAAAATTACAAATATGACTTAACAAAAGTAGAGAGCAACACATACCGACTCCCTCAGGATAAATGTGAAAACACTTAAGATATTAGATTTCATAGAACATCCTTAACGGAAGTAAGATTATTTCCCTTCCTTCAAACCACCTAACTTGTAGTTGCTTGAGTTGAAACATGCTAACGTGCATTTACTTGCTCAGCTGTTCGAATGTGGATGCGTCTTCAAAGAAACGCCATGGCTTATGGAATATTGAGAGCGAAAACCATTATCTAGCTAGCTATGAGATTTGCGAAGTTCTGGCTTCGCCTGGGCCTTTCACTTATGGCCCGGCCTGTGTCAGCTTTTTAGGGCTGTCTCATTTGGTTCTCTGACACTCGGTGGGATTGCCAGCAGGCGCTCCTGTAGCCGTGGTGTAAGCATCTCGCATAATCTCTTTACCAACACGACAGCTATGTTCTGAGGGCTTTGTCTCAGGAATTGCGTGTGCACACAATTCTCTAAGTAATGTACAAGTGTGGCGTTCGGCTCGCCGCAATGCATGCAACACCTCTGTTTGTATGATCTGCTATGAACAGTGGTAACCTAGGCGCATTCTGTGAAGAATGACTTCGGTACCTCTGTTGTTTATTTTAGAGAGTGCTAGTGGTTCATAGCCGGTGCTGTCTGAGTAGCAGCTGGCCAAGGGGGAGGATCTCGTTTCCTCACTGTGAAGCTGCAGGAGGAAGGAGGTTGCCATCAACGTACACTTCTTCCTAAGTAATTTTCGGCTCTGATGTATTATCATGGGATTAGGGGGCATAACCCTGCCAACATCGGCTAGTCTGTCAGCAAGCTCATTCCCTATGATCCCTATGTGGCTGGGGACCCAGTTTATAATTCTTCTACCCTGTGCAAGAATCCTCTGTGCCAGGGTGAGCGCTGCTGAAGACAGTCTATGGCTCCTTTGGAGTCTGTGTGTATGATCACATGTCCTTCCCTCACGGACGCGTGGCTTAGTGCTCCCATGATAGCAACTGCCTCTGCCTGTTGCGAGGAGGCGTTGTCTGTTACCCTCATGGATTTTGTGGCATCCCTTGCTGCGAAGCCGGTGCCTGCAGTGTGGGTTAAGGGATCGACCGATCCGTGTAATATGTTCTGCTGCCCGGAGGAGTGATGGTTGCAATGACCCAGAGGATCATTGCAACCCTTTAGGCTAGGCGTGGAATATTCATTCTTTTTTGGTTGCCAGTCTCATGACCGAGAACTCTATCGAGGTTTGTGCCCACGGCGGAGCTTTGACAAAGTCAGGGTGAGGGGAGTCCATGCCCTTGGCAGGAAGTGCTTCTTTGAGCTGATGGCGTATTAACACCCTGGCTGTGTGAGACAGCCAGGAGTTGTTTGCAAACAGCTCGTTATCTTGTTCTAGGCGTCTGACTATTTTATGTCTTAGGCTTGTATTCCTGGGAGCCTGGATGACCTTTGATAAGAATTGTGCTGCCATTAGATCAATTCGTGAGGCCAAGGGGAGAAGGTTTGCCTCCACTAGGAGGTTGAGGACCTTCGCCCACCTTGGGGCACCCAGAATGACCCTGGCAGCTTCGTTTTGGACTGTCTCCAGTTGGTCTTTATATTTTCTCTTAATGCCAATCAGAGCGAGGAAGGCATAGTATACAATGGGCCTGACAGTATGTACATAGAATGATCTTAGTACTCTGTGTCTGGCCCTTATGTGTCTTCCACTCTTTGCTCTCATGACAGACAGTCTTGATTTTGTTCGGTCAACCAGGTACTGGACCTCCTTGTGGAAGGAGAGGGTCCGGTCTATCCTTACCCCAAGGTAGAGGTAGTCCTGAACCCACTCCAAGTCCATTCCCTGGATTTTCAGACTTGTGCCTTGAACTCTCTGTCTCAGAGCCATGGCTTTGGATTTGGCTGCAGAGATCTTTAGTCCTGTCCTGCAACACTCCTCGGATACGAGGTCCATACAACGCTGGGCTTTGTTTAGGAAGTATGGTCCAATGGAGATGATAGCAAGATCGTCTGCATAGGAGATGATCTTGCACCCCACTGGGAGGTTTATGTTGAGGATACAAGACATTAATGTGTTAAAGAGGGCTGGACTGAGAACCCCACCCTGTGGTGTTCCATTCTCCAGTGGCATGTGCTGTGATATGTAACCTTGGAATATGACTCTGGCTGTTCTATTCCTAAAGTAGTCACCTATCCAAGCCAAGAGCTTACCTCTGATTCCTTTTTGGATCAGGCTCTCCTGAATGGCAAGAGGACTTGCCAATTCAAAAGCCTTCTCCAGGTCAAGGAATACTACCACAGGTATGTCCGTGCTTATTGTGCTCAAGAGCATGGCTATGCTGTGCGCTGTGCTCATGCCCCTGGTGAACCCGTGGAGGTGTTCATGTGGGGGTCCCATTTTCCATCGGAGCCAGTTCAGTACCATCCTCTCAGCCGTCTTGGCCAGACAGCTGAGGAGAGAGATGGGGCGGTACTTCCCCGGCTCCTTTGGTTCAGGGATGGGAACTATGGTAGCCCTCTTCCAACTCTGGGGTACAGTGGAGTTTCCCAGGACTTGTTGATGAGTTGCAGGAATACAAGCTCACCTACCAGTCCCAGGTGGGAAATGATGGGGTAAGAGACCCCTTCAGAGCCCAGGGCTGTGTTACAACTGGCTTTATATGCATTTCTTAGTTCCCTTAGAGAAAAGATAACGTCTGAGTTATCGAGTTCGGCTGCCCTTTCTCTGATATGAGCAAGTCTGTCTGGTTGTAGGCGTTCTTGTCTTGCCCTCAGTTTGGCTGCAGGCTGTTGCTACTTGTTCTCGCAGAGAACTCGTGCGCCAGTCTGTTCGCCTCTGACTGGGGGTCATGGTGCGTGCATCTCGGGGCTGAGCAGCTGGTAGCTCGCTTGACCTGTTGCCATAACTCTGAGAGGGTGGTATGGTGATTGAAGGACTCACACCATTCCAGCCACTTTTCCTACCTGATTCTACTGGCAGTTTCCTTGGCATCCCTGACAGCCTCCCTTAGGAGGGCTAGGTTGTCAGGGGTTCTTTGCCTTCGGAAATTTTTTCGGCACAAATTTACCGTGGTTGACCTCCCTAATCTCATCATTAAAGTAGCAGGCGTCTTTGTGACTCCTGGACCCAGGCCGAGTTTTGGGTTTGGTTAGTGAGGCTGCCTCATCAATAGCATTTACAAGTCAGGCTTGTAGCACTTCCACGTTTTCACTTTGTGTGAGTTTATTGCTTCTGAGACAGTGGGCCAAGGCGTTCTGAAATGCCTGCCAGTTGGCCTTGTCTGTCTTCCATCTTGGATTCGGTCGTGGCATTTCGGCTGGGCCACTATCCATGAGGGTGGTTATAGTGCCGTAATGGTCACTAGTGACGGTCTCATCGACACGCCAGCCAATCCTCTCCACCAGAGTCACAGTGGCCAGGGTGAAGACTAGGACCCCTCCTCTGACATGCATTGGCTCCTGGGTATTGAGAGTGATCTCGGGGAATGTCTCAAGCATGTTGGCTATGTGATAGCCAGCCGCATCCAGTGCCCGGCAGGGAACCAGGATGGCGTGGTGTGTTGAAGTCTCCCCTATGATCACTTGGTTGTGTGCTGCAGAAGCACAAACCTAGCTGATGCCTAAGGTACTAAGGACTAAGGTACTACAGTGTGGCCGGCTGTACACATTGTACAATTTCAGGGGACCCCCGGCCAGGTGAATCTCGACGGCAAGAGATTCAACATCTCCGCAGTGCGGTGCATCGGCTATTGCGGAGTAGGGAATTGTCGCTCTGACAAGGGTGATCAGACCTCACTTGCCATCAGCACGTGGCAGCATGAAGACATGATACCCTGAGAAGCGAACAGGTTCCACTGTTAATGTCTCCTGGAGCATGACGATGTCAATGCTCCTTGAACCATTATCAGAATTAGCACAAGATAGAATGTATTCGTGATGAACAAAACGAATCCTACAAATATTTTTGTAACTCATCAAGTACATACACCTATGCATATGCACACACACACGCGCGCAGACAGCCTACATATATTTTTGTAACTCATCAAGTATGTAATTGTGCACATACGCATACGCACACACGCGCGGGCGCGCGCGCTCACACACACATAAGCATGCACACGCACAGTAGTAGCAATGAGATTTGTGAAGTTCTGGCTTCACCTGGGCCTTTCACTTATGGCCCGGCCGCACACGCACAATGATAAAGCGTCTTTATATTCTCCATACCTCTCTTCATTAGTTCGATTAGCTGCTACTAGATGGTGCAGCTTCGAGAAACACTTGCTAACTTCTTAGCAAATTTGCAGATTTCTAGTTGATTTAGCTGCTATACATAGATGTTTGTGTATGAGGCGTTTTCTATATTCAAGAAATATGCAAACATCATTGTTAATTTTTCAAATAAAGGGGGAATGCTGCCTCACCTCCATAGGTGTTGCCATTTCGATAAACAATTCCAAAAAGTCCCATTTGAAAAGCATTCCCCTACAAATTCAGTGATAATTAATACTACATGTTTTGCAACCACTTATTTAAAAGAAACATGAAATATCAAATGCTTATTTCGTTTCTAAAAATAGATATTAATACACTTATTGGCTATTAATATTCTACCAATCCCGCTCTTTGTTGCAAACAACCTAGGATTTTTGCCTCATTTATAAAAATACTACTTACGCTATGTTTACATCGAGGTGGTTGCCAGATGTACAAGAGTGGGACTCCGCATGTGTAGTGAAATATAATTCCGCAACTGTAGATACTTGTATATATTACAAATAAGCACACATATATAAATATGTATATGTGTGTATGTATATATATATATACGCATACAAACATTTAATTGTATACACAAATGGACTCACTCACACACAAATATATATATATATATATATATATATATATATATATATATATATATATATATGTATATGATATATATAATAAACATATATATGCATGTGTATATATATATATCCATACCTATGTATATATACTTATTGTAGCAGCATGACCCCGCAACCTGGAGTTCAGCGTAGTTTCCCAGGTTGGGTCACATCAGGTCCACAGCCATGTCCGCGCTCATTGGACAGCAGGCTCCCCTCGTTCCCTGTGCGCTTACACATCACTCGTGTATTTAAGCTGCAGAGCCCGAAACGAGATCAGCATTTCCCAATCCTCTAGCAGAAGTGGACATCGAGCAGCTGAAGAAGAAGGACTCTCCTCTCTCCTCTCCCTGCGGTGAATCGGTCCTTACTTGGACGATTCAGAGCGAAGGGAGGACCGTACCAGCAAAGGCGCTCGACGGGGCACAGTGGTTGGCGCCAAGCCGGATAATGCCCAGAGAGCCACTATGACCTCTCGGTCGTGAGGCTTTTGCATGGGCGGATTAAAGAGATGTACCGCACCCTGTCCCATGCAATTTCGGCCTCGGCTCTTACGCGTTATCGGACGGCGACGCGCCCAGCCTTGTTTGCTGCCACAGTGCTATGTGCTTGCATGTAGCTTCGTGCCCTCCTAGCCTACTCTTTCCTATACGAATTATAGGATGACTGTGCACACCTTCTGGTGAACTGGACCCCATCTTCGGGCGCGTGCTCGGATGTGGGCAGACCTTTACTTCCCGCAGGGGAGGGTGTGTGGGGGGCCTTAGAGAGCCTGCCTTACGGTGTGCATAGAGTTGCCATTCTATTTGCTAGGGACTGGTCTAACAGACCATCTGATGACTGCCACTCTCTCTTTTTCGAATAGGAACGATAGGCAGGTAGGAGCCCCTACTTTGTCAGGCCCTCAGCCTGGTTCTGTTTAAATAGCTGCCACTAGACAGAACACTAACTTCCCGTCCTGTGATAGGAAGTGCCTGGACTAAAGTTAGCTTCTCTCCCTCACTGTGATGAAACAGTCTGTGGTTGGCTGTTTCAGAGGGATGAAGGAACTAACTGGAACAGGTACAGGACCCCTCTTCTCTCACTGAGGTCAAACAGCCTTTGGGTGTTTCAGAGAGAAGAGGGACTCACTTTAAAACCTGTCCTGCCATAGGAACCGCCTGGAAAAAAGTTCACTCCTCTCCCTCACTGTGATGAAACAGTCTGTGGTTGGCTGTTTCAGAGGAATGAAGGAACTTACTGGAACAGGTACAGGACCCCCCCTCTTTTCTCACTGAGGTGAAACAGCCTTTGGGTATTTCAGAGAAAAGAGGGATTCACTTTTTTTTTTTTTAAGCCGTCCTGACATAGGAACTGCCTGGAAAAAGGTTAGCTTCTCTCCCTCACTGTGATGAAATAGCCCGTGGTTGGCTGTTTCAGAGGGATGAAGGAACTTACTGGAACAGGTGCAGGACCCCCCTCTTCAATCACTGAGGTGAAACAGCCTTTGGGTGTTTCAGAAAGAAGAGGGATTCACTTTGAAAAAAGGTACAGGTCCTCTCTGAGGGATGGAGAGAAACTGCCTGGAAATAGTGAAAGAGCACCCCTCCTCGCTGAGGGAGGAGCAAAGTGTTCCCAACAATGATGTCCTGTAGGTGGAAGGGCATCCCCTCTGGTCTCCCCCCATAGGTAGACACCTACCCACGCGTTTGCCGTGCGTGGCAGCCTTGTGCGCTGGAAGATAGGAGTCCTGGAGGTTGAGCGATGCTGTAAATGAGTACGCCCTGTGGCTAGCAACACGCCTCTTTGGTCCTCTATTCTGGCAAGACAGGCGGCCTGATTGTGGCCCGGTCAGGTCAATCGGCTGGTCTCCCTCAGGAGGCTAGGGTCAAGCAGTCATGCTGCCGTTGGTACCCACACTGGTCCGTGAGTGCTGCTGCAATGGCTAATTGGCTGCGTGTATCCACTCATCACCCCTGCTGCTGTCAAACACTGGTGTGAGTGGATGAAATAGTGCCAACTACATGGAAAATAAAATTAAAAACCCATGCAAGGCCCAGACCACGGCAGCCACCCTGAAGCCATACGTGCCTCTGAGTGGCAAAAGAAAACCCCAAGCACAGGATGACGCTGTCACGCCTTCTGCCAAGATGTTGGACAAGACAGAAAAACCATGTAAAAACATGTCTGTCCACCAGATTGTCCAACAGATGCACTCTCGTGCTGGCCCCTCCAGGCCAGCACCCTGGCCAGGAAGGTCTCTGAGTACCCCCTCAGAGACCCCCCTGACCGAATCGGGAGCACCAGCTGAACCAGCCGAAACAGCTGGTGCCTCCATGAGCAAGCCCCAAAGCCGAAAGGGCGAGCCGAAACGACCGAGGCCGGAGACCGACTCTGAGGGAGAGTCTGGACCCCTAAGGTGTTTCCCCCAGTTCAAGGTACCTATCAAACCCGAAGGCTTCGACAGTGCCTACCAAATGGTCAGGGCATTGGAGAGCCAATGCAAAATCCAGTTGTCAATCCAGGTTGCGCGAGATCAGGGCATGATCATCATGCCCAAAGATCAAGACACCCGTTGTTTCCTGAAGGAAACAAAGGAGCTAAAAGATAGGAGGAAAGTGAGCCTCTCACCACTGAATCCCGAGGAAAAGAGGATCAAGATGATGCTACTTTGCTTCTCAGTCTTGTATGATGTGGAGGTGATCGCATCACACCCACAGGTCGTAGAGGCTTCCCAATTGTCAAAGAGGAAGACTCCAACCAGGCAAGTCTTGGTGACCATGAAAGGTAGCCCAACCTCTACCCTTGATCTGGGTAACTGGGGTACCTACAACCTACATACATACGTGCCTGATCCACTGCGGTGTTTCAAGTGGCAGAAGTACGGACACAACAGCCAAATGTCCCAACTGTGCCAAGAGGCATCATGCCTGGAGCCTGGCTTGCTCTGTCAGGGAAGAGGCGGCCCTCAAGCGTCATGAGGTTGCTAAGAAGCGACCAGACTTTGTTCCTGCCCCCCCAGGCACCTAGTCTGGGGGAGGAACAAAAGCGAAAAGGCCTCCCGACCTACTAAGAGGAAGGAAGCCGCCCCCAGCTGAAACCGAAGATCTCCGACAAACAGGAGTTCCCCAAAATGAAACAAGTGCAGAATAACCACAGGAAGAAAGGTTCTAACAGCACCACAACGTCCTCCCCAAAAGCAGAAGACATCCTCCTCGATGAGGGGGACATGTCGATCCTGCTGACTGCTGTAGTCACAGCAGTGGCAACAGCCTTGGGAAGGACGAGTGAAGAGGCGGATAAGGCAGTCGAGGTCGCCATGACGGCATTGACCAAGTCTGTCACAACCATAAAGGGAAGGAAGCTGGAAAGGGCCAAAACAGCCCCATCCTCTCTCCCTCACCCCAGGACGAGACTCCCCTCCCCACTCCAACCCAGACCATGCCCTCACAGGCAGAGCATAACCAGGCTGACTCAGTGCCAGAGCCAGAACCAGAACAAGCTGACCTAGCTCAGGCAAGGCCTGCAAAGAATGCATAGAAGCAGCCTGGGCAGAGAAAAGCTGAAATAATCAAGGTCAGACCTACCAAAGGCTCTCCACCCCCCAGTGGACCATTCTCCACGCAATAGTGCGATTAAGGAGCATTGACATCGTCATGCTCCAGGAGACATTAACAGTGGAACCTGTTTGCTTCTCAGGGTATCATGTCTTCATGCTGCCACGTGCTGACGGCAAAAGAGGCCCAATCACCCTTGTCAGAGCAACAATTCTCTGCTCCGCAATTGCCGATGTACCGCACTGTGATGTTGAATCTCTTGCCATCGAGATTCACCTGGCCGGGGGTCCCCAGAAATTGTACAATGTGTACAGCCAGCCACACTGTAGTACCTTAGACATCAGCCAGGTCTGTGCTTCTGCAGCACACGACCAAGTGATCATAGGGAGAGACTTCAACACACACCATCCCATCTTGGCTCCCTGTCGGGCACCGGATGTGGCTGGCTATCACATAGCCAACATGCTTGAGACATTCCCCGAGATAGCTCTCCTCAATAGCCAGGAGCCAACGCATGTCAGAGGAGGGGTCCTAGACCTCACCCTGGCCACTGCGACTCTGGTGGAGAGGATTGGCTGGTGTGTCGATGAGACCGTCACTAGTAACCATTACGGCACTATAACCACCCTCATGGATAGTGGCCCAGCCGAAATGCCACGACCGAATCCAAGATGGAAGACAGATAAGGCCAACTGGCAGGCATTTCAGAACGCCTTGGCCCACTGTCTGAGAAGCAATGAACCCTCAAAAGGTGAAAACGTGGAAATGCTACAAGCCAGACTTGTAAATGTCATTGATGAGGCAGCCTCACTGACCATACCCAAAACTCGGCCTGGGTCCAGGAGTCACAAAGACGCCTGGTACTTTAATGACGAGATTATGGATGTGCCAACTGTGTGCCGAAAACATTTCCAAGGCAAAGAACCCCCGACAACCTAGCCCTCCTAAGGGAGGCTATCAGGGATGCCAAGGAAACTGCCAGCAGAGTCAGGTAGGAAAAGTGGCTGGAAGTCCAGGCGTCTTTGTGACTCCTGTGAGTCCTTCGATCACCATACCACCCTCTCAGAGCTATGGCAACAGGTCAAGCGAGCTACCAGCTCGCTCAGCCCCGAGATGCACGCACCATGACCCCCAGTCAGAGGCGAACAGACTGGTGCACGAGTTCTCTGCGAGAACAAGTAGCAACAGCCTGCCAGCCGAACTGAGGGCAAGACAAGAACGCTACAACCAGACAGACTTGCTCATATCAGAGAAAGGGCAGCTGAACCCGATAACTCAGACGTTATCTTTTCTCTAAGGGAACTAAGAAATGCATATAAAGCCAGTAGTAACACAGCCCTGGGCTCTAACGGGATCTCGTACCCCATCATTTCCCACCTGGGACTGGTAGGTGAGCTTGTATTCCTGCAACTCATCAACAAGTCCTGGGAAACTTCCACTGTACCCCAGAGTTGGAAGAGGGCCACCATAGTTCCCATCCCTAAACCAAAGGAGCCGGGGAAGTACCGCCCCATCTCTCTCCTCAGCTGTCTGGCCAAGACTGCCGAGAGGATGCTACTGAACCGGCTCCGATGGAAAATGGGACCTCCACATGAACACCTCCACGGGTTCACCAGGGGCATGAGCACAGCGCACAGCATAGTTACGCTCTTGAGCACAATAAGCACGGACACACCTGTGGTAGTATTCCTTGACCTGGAGAAGGCTTTTGAATTGGCAAGTCCTCTTGCCATTCAGGAGAGCCTGATCCAAAAAGGAATCAGAGGTAAGCTCTTGGCTTGGATAGGTGACTACTTTAGGAATAGAACAGCCAGAGTCAAATTCCAAGGTCACCTATCACAGCACATGCCACTAGAGAATGGAATGCCATAGGGTGGGGTTCTCAGTCCAGCCCTCTTTAACACATTAATGTCCTGTATCCTCAACATAAACCTCCCAGTGGGGTGCAAGATCATCTCCTATGCAGACGATCTTGCTATCATCTCCACTGGACCATACTGCCTAAACAAAGCCCAGCGTTGTCTGGACCTCGTATCCGAGGAGTGTTGCAGGACAGGACTAAAGATCTCTGCAGCCAAATGAGTGGAACACCTCCACGGGTAGAAAGTGGAAGACGCATAGGGGCCAGACACAGAGTACTAAGATCATTCTATGTACATACTGTCAGGCCCATTGTAGACTATGACTCCCTCGCTCTGATTGGCATTAAGAGAAAATATAAAGACCAAAACGAAGCCGCCAGGGCCATTCTGGGTGCCCCAAGGTGGGCGAAGGTCCTCAACCTCCTAGTGGAGGCAAACCTTCTCCCCTTGGCATCACGAATTGATCTAATGGCAGCACAATTCTTATCAAAGGTCATCCAGGCTCCCAGGAATACAAGCCTAAGACATAAAATAGTCAGACGCCTAGAACAAGATAACGAGCTGTTTGCAGACAACTCCTGGCTGTCTCACACAGCCATCAGCTCAAAGAACCACTTCTTATCAAGGGCATGGACTCCCCTCCCCTCCGCCGTGGGCACAAACCTCGATAGAGTTCTCGGTCATGAGATTGGCAACCAAAAAGAATGAATATTCCACGCCTAGCCTAAAGGCAGAAACCCAGAGGGTCATTGCAACCATCACTCCTCCGGGCAGCAGAACATATTACATGGATGGATTGGTCTGTCCCTTGACCCACACTGCAGGCGCTGGCTTCGCAGCAAGGGATGCCACAAAATCCATGAGGGTAACAGACAACGCCTCCTCGCTACAGGCAGAGGCAGTTGCTATCATGGGAGTCACGCGTCCGTGAGGGAAGGACATAGGGTCATACACACAGACTCCAAAGGAGCCATCGACTGTCTTCAGCAGCGCTCACCCACTGACAATATCTACCTTCTGACTACCATCCTCATACAGGCACAGAGGATTCTTGCACAGGGTAGAAGAATTATCATGAACTGGGTTCCCAGCCACATAGGGATCAGTGGGAATGAGCTTGCTGACAGACTAGCCGAAGTTGGCAGGGTTATGCCCCCTAATCCCATGATAATACATCAGAGCCGAAAATTACTTAGGAGGAAGTGTACGGTGATGGCAACCTCCTTCCTTCTGCAGCTTCACAGAGAGGAAACGAGATCCTCCCCCTCGGCCAGCTGCTACTCAGACGCCACCGGCTATGAACCAATGGCACTCTCTGAAATAAACAACAGAGGTACCGAAGTCATTCTGCACAGAATGCGCCTAGGTTACCACTGTTAATGGCAGATCATACAAACAATAGAACGTGAAGAAAGGTGTTGCATGCATTGCGGCGAGCCAAACGCCACACTTGTACATTACTTAGAGTATTGTGTGCACACGCAATTCCTGAGACAAAGCCCTCAGAACACAGCCGTCGTGCTGGTAAAGAGATTATGTGAGATGCAATCCCACCGCCACGGTAAGCACCGAGTGTCAGAGAACCAAATGAGACAGCCATAAAAAGCTGACACAGGCCGGGCCATAAGTGAAAGACCCAGGCGAAGCCAGAACTTCGCAAATCTCATTGCTAGCTCTAGCAGAGCAAACAACAGCAGCAGCACCACAAGGACTGCCTAGTCCTTAGGCAACTGGGGAGCCTGCCGGCTCCCCCGTTGATCTCCAACTTTACCACCAACACCTGTGGGCACTCATACCCACAACAAACACTTCCCAAAGAGATAAGATGCCAGTAACCTCAAATAGTAGATGACCAACTATCATCTACTATAATATTTGTATATATTATTTATATATAATGGTTATTTCAGTTTACATTCTATATAAAAAACTGACAGGACAAGAACTTTTCCAATGTACTATTTTTTCAGCTGCTGTTGTGCAAAATCTCTCTTGCCTATGACTCTAACTTCTGCAGACCTCTTTCTCTTTGCTGCTGATGAAGGTGATACAGAACTGCTTGTAGATGTAAGTGTTTCAGTATACTCTCCAGAAAGTGTTGGGCCTTTCCCTGAATTTGATGGTTGATTGTATATTGACAATAGCAACAGTGATGCTGATAATGATTAAAATAATGATAACCGCAAACTAATACACATACGTGCGTGTGTTAGGGCAAGCTCAACTGAAATCTTTGTGACAGCCAAGGAACAGCATTTACCAAAGGGGAATGAAGCAACGATAACTGTATAGCATCTCTACTGTATACTTCATCCAAGGCTTAAAAAATGGCTACTGCTTCTGCTTCCCATGAGCATTTAGCTTAGCATTGTATGTATTTGTTATATACCTGAAAAATATACAATGCGCAAATCAGTTTCACTCCATGATGTTCACTTGTCAGTCACACATATATTCCAGGAATCAATCTATCTCTTTTTTTTTTCTTTTTTTTTGTCTTCTAAGTTATAAGGGCATAGGTGAAAAGAATAATGACAAAAAATAACCATACATTAAAACTAGTATTTGATCAACCAGGTTTTAATGATATAAACAAGAATTGGAACGGAAAATTCTTATAACATGAGGTAAGAGTTGGATGAAGAGAGCTGCCATATGCTACATAATGGAGTTATTTCCCCCCTTTCTTATGAAGATGGCATATCCATAGAGTTTCAAGGATAAAATGGAATACATGTAGTATAAGACTCCAGTCTGCGGCCTTCAACTATATTGGATTTTACAATAAAAATACACAAGTAAAATTAAATATAAAAACTGTTTTTAAATACCCTTCTTTTTACCAAAGGTGTTTGGATTAATGGAATAGTCCTTTTCTTTTTAGTTATCGTTTTTTTCCCTGGTACTATTAGATAGATAGGATTTATTCATTTTAAAAGCTTCAATTAGCAGATATGTCCAAGTTATATATATATATATATATATATATATATATATATATATATATATATATATATATATATATAAAGTAAATCAAATGGTGATTAATAGTTCATCACAGAAAGCAAAGACGAGGAAAAAATAATACAATAAAATAATTGAAGTGCTTATACAAATACAAAAAACACACCTATCTACATATTCCTGAAAATATTTTTGGGGTTGACTCAGTAGTAAGTGTCTTAAAAAAAAAAAAAAAAAAAAAAAAAAAAAAAAAAAAATGTAAAGGTGAAATGCAAAGGTTACGACTTTCTTTGAAAACGGAAGAAAACGAGGATTTAGAGACTAGATAGGAGAAACTCGTCTATAATAATTATTACTATTATAATAATAATAATTATTATTGTTGTTGTTGTTATTGTTGTTGCTGTTCTTGTTGTTGGTGTAGTTATTATTTTTTATTATCTTTATTACCATTACCATAATTATATCATTGTATTATCAGTACTGCTATTATGACAACTACCACTATGTATGATGTAGCAGACTGGACAGGTGACCTCACCTGGCTCCCCCAATACTTCCTTCAGTTGCTTCAGTCACTTCCGGCAGATGGGACACTCACTTATTATACCGAGAATGACCTAGCTTAGACAGTTCGTGCCCAACGCCCGGCGTGGTAGGGTCGGCCTAGCCTTCGCCTCAGGTGGGTCGGCCTGACACGTGACCCCGCGCCGCTTTACCCATAGACATCGTCTCGTGTGTTACCTTATTGTGTTGTACTTTTATCAATAAAGAGTGAAGCCATCATACAACTATAACTACCCCTGCAGCCATTGTAATAGGGCTCATAGCATTTTACACACTGCTATTCCTACTACATAGATAATCAAATAACTGGTAATAATGCTGATGACAGTCAATAATAATGATGGAAACGATATTGATATAAATGATGATGACGATGATGATAGTAATAGTAATAATAATAATAATAATAATAATAATAATAATAATAATAAAAATGATAATAATAATGATAATAATAATAGTGAAAACAAAACCAGTACCATAGGACTATTTCATAAATAGACGAACAATTAAGAATCTACAGTGATAAATGTGTGTTATAAGTACACTGGATCCAAGGAAGAAAGAAATGTATTTAGGAATGAACGCGCGCTATATTTCACGAATTCCCAATAATCACGAAATAAGAATTAGAGTAATAGAAAAACAGAAGACTAGGTCATAAATTTATATTGTGTACTCAAAATTCCCATTATTCTCATTTTTGTCATCATTATTGTCATGATTAATACAATTGTGATCATTATCATCATTATTACCCTAATAATTGCCAAAATAATCACTGATAAAAAAAAAAAAAAAAAAAAAAAAAAAAAAAAAACGTCTTTTTGGAGCAAACACTCAAAAGGCTATATATCGCTAGATTTTGCCGGTTTGGGAATTTTTCTTTTT
>NC_051420.1:20194780-20197280 GCF_015228065.2 Penaeus monodon
ATTATTATATCATCATTGTTTTTATTTTATAATTATTTCTCTATTGATGTAATTAGCAAAAAAATAAAATAAAATAAAATAAAAAATAAAATAATATATATATACATATATATTTATATACGGTGGCAATAGTTACAATAATAATGATGATAATAATTACAATAATCATTATAATAACAATAACAGTGTCCATTTATAATAAAAAAGGAAAAAGAAAAAATCCCATAGCGGCGAAATCTAGCCTTTTGAGAGTTTGCTCCAAAATCACGTTTTTTTTTCGATATCAGTGATAATTTTGGCAATTATTAGGGTAATGATGATGATAATGATCATAATTGTATTAATCATAACAATAATGATGACAAAAATGAGGATAATATGAATTTTGAGTACACAATATAGATTTATGACCTAGTCTTCTGTTTTTCTATTGCTCTAATTCTTATTTCGTGATTATTGGGAATTCGTGAAATATAGCGCGCGTTCATTCCTAAATACATTTCTTTCTTCCTTGGATCCAGTGTACTTATAACACACATTTATCACTGTAGATTCTTAACTGTTCGTCTATTTATGAAATAGTCCTATGGTACTGGTGTTATCATCACTATTATTATTATTATTATTATTATTATTATTATTATTATTACTATCCTCATCGTCATCATCATTTATATCAATATCGTTTCCATCATTATTATTGACTGTCATCAGCATTATTACCAGTTATTTGATTATCTATGTAGTAGGAATAGCAGTGTGTAAAATGCTATGAGCCCTATTACAATGGCTGCAGGGGTAGTTATAGTTGTATGATGGCTTCACTCTTTATTGATAAAAGTACAACACAATAAGGTAACACACGAGACGATGTCTATGGGTAAAGCGGCGCGGGGTCACGTGTCAGGCCGACCCACCTGAGGCGAAGGCTAGGCCGACCCTACCACGCCGGGCGTTGGGCACGAACTGTCTAAGCTAGGTCATTCTCGGTATAATAAGTGAGTGTCCCATCTGCCGGAAGTGACTGAAGCAACTGAAGGAAGTATTGGGGGAGCCAGGTGAGGTCACCTGTCCAGTCTGCTACATCATACATAGTGGTAGTTGTCATAATAGCAGTACTGATAATACAATGATATAATTGTGGTAATGATAATAAAGATAATAAAAAATAATAACTACACCAACAACAACAACTGCAACAATAATAATTATTATAATACTAATTATTATTAAAGACAAGTTTCTCCTATCTAGTCTCTAAATCCTCGTTTTCTTCCGTTTTCAAAGAAAGTCATAACCTTTGCATTTCTGGTTTTGTCAAAAAGAAAAACACCTAGTACTGAGTCAACCCCAAAAATATATAGTTTGCAGGAATATGTAGATAGATGTTTTTAGTATTTGTATAAACACTTCAATTATTCTATTCTATTATTTTTTCCTCGTCTTTGCTTTCTGGGATGAACTACTGAACACCATTTTATTTACTTATATGTATATATATATACATATATATATAATATATATATATATATATATATATATATATATATATATATACATATAACTTGGATATATCTGCTAATTGAAGCTTTCAAAATGAATAAATCCTATCTGATAGTACTAGGGAAAAAAACGATAAAATAACACTAAAAAGAATAGGACTGTTCCATTAATTCAAGTACCTTTGTTAAAAAGATGGGGATTTAGAAACAGTTTTTATATTTAATTTTACTTGTGTATTTTTATTGTAAAATCCAATATAGTTGAAGGCTGTAGACTGGAGACATGCTGCGCGAATTCCATTTTATCCTTGAAACTTTATGGATATGCCACCTTCATAAGAAATAACTCAATTATATAGCATATGGCAGCTCTCTTCATCCAACTCTTACCTCCTGTTATAAGAATTTTCCGTTCCAATTCTTGTTTATATCATCAAAACCTGGTTGCTCAAATATTAGTTTTAATGTATGGTTATTCTTTTGTCATTATTCTTTTCACCTATGTCCTTATAACCTAGAAGACAAAAAAAAATGAGATAGATTGATTCCTGGAATATATGTGACTGACAAGTGAACATCACGGAGTGAAACTGATTTGCGCGTTGTATATTTTTCAGGTACATAACAAATACATATAATGCTAAGCTAACTGCTCGTGGGAAGCAGAAGCAGTAGCCACTTTTTTAAGGCTTGGATGAAGTATACAGTAGAGATGCTATACAGTTATCGTTGCTTCATTCCCCTTTGGTAAATGGCGTTCCTTAGCTGTCACAAAGATTTCAGTTGAACTTGAAACTTGTGATTATCATTATTTCAATCATTATCATTATTATCAGCATCACTCACTGTTGCTATTATCAATATACAACACTTTCTAGAAAGTATACTGGAATACCTACATCTACAAGCAGTTCTGTATCACCTTCATCAGCAGCAAAGAGAATTAGGTATACAGAAGTCAGAGTCAAAGGCAAGAGAGATTTTGCGCAACAGCGGTT
>NC_051420.1:20204780-20207280 GCF_015228065.2 Penaeus monodon
AGAAGAAGTAGGAGGCGGCTTCAAAGGATGCAGCCAAGCCTAAAAGACTACATCCACTCCCATGCCCAAAAAAAAAAAATCATTGCCTATTCCCGTCTCCGGCTGGAACGAAAGATAGTACTGAGTCTATCCAGCCAGTTGGTAATGTGTGTCGATCTGTTTACAGACCAAACTACACCACTCGATGTTCAGAGGAAGCAGAGAAGCCTCCTGGTGTTCAGACATTGTAATAAATCGACCCCAATCTACCATATAGATCCATCTGAGTGCTTTATTCTGAACAAGCTGGAGGGTTTGCGCTTGTTAGTGTATGGTGTTTGTGTGAGTGCAAGTGCAAGATTTTGTATAGTATTTTTTTATGCAACTTCGTGTGTGGGGTCGCACTTTAAAATCGATAAAGTGAATGTAAGGTTTTTCTTGCCAAGGCGGCCTTTGAATTGATATGCAAGTGAAATCGAAAGTAGGTATCAAAGGTTAAACCAAGGATGGTACAAGAGGATCTGACTTGGAGAGATGCTTGAAGTCTGTCGAAAGTGTTGAGGTAAATGTTGTCGTAAGGAGGAAATTTTCATGGGTTTTACAAAGAGAACTTTTGTTTTTGTCGCGTTAGTCTTGATGCACCATTTATGCTGCCATCTTGAGACAGTGTCGAGTTCGTTATTAATGCAATGAACGACACCAGAAATCGCATTGTGTCGAGCTAAGTGTGTACAGTCGTCAGCATAGAGGATAGTGAGTAAGTCTGTGTGTGTGGGGTCTGGTAGGTGTATAATGTATTGAGTGTAGGGCTGAGTTTGTGTATAATGTATAGAGTGTAGGGCTGAGTATGTTGCCCTGAGGTACTCCAGCGTGCATTGAAATGCTGCCTGAAACTTTGTTTAAGAATTTAAATTTTAATCTGCGATCATCGAGAAAAATGCAGAGTAGCTTTTTAATCAAGGATGGGAAGTCGAATTTTGTGCACAGTTGTAATTGAGGCCAGCATGCCAGTCTGTGTCGAAGGCTCACTCAACATCTTTAGTGGCAAAAACGGTCTTTAGTCGTCGGTTTTTTGTTGTTTATGTGGTTTGTAATGATGTTGAGTGCGTCTTGCGTCCAGCGATGCGAGCGAAAGCCGACCTGTTTATGTGAGAGAAGGTTATGGTCTTCGAAAATGTTGACTAATGTCTCGAGTAGACTAATAGAACGGTAACTCTTTGGGTCAGTCAGGTCTTTTTGTGGCTTAGGAATGAGGGAAAATTGCCGGTAGCCAGAGAGGCGTTGTAAAGGTGAGTCAAAGCTTGTATAAGCTTTTAAGGAAGGTGAATAGGAGTGTCGCATCCGATCTGTGAGGAGCCTGGAGCCTTACGAGGAAACCTCTTTATTTTTTCTTTTACTTCCTCACAAGAGTTCACAGGTGTCGTCCAGTCTATCCAGTCGGATGATTGCCTCTGGGCTAATTTCTACCCTGTTCTCTTGACTCCTGGTATCAATTTTTTGAATTCTGGCAGTGAACAGGGGATGAGGAGGGTGAGGGTAAAAACTTCGGTCCAGTGTTCTTTTGATAACATCCATGGGATCTGGAACTTTTACATTATTATGAATGAGGTGGGAGAAAGGGGTAGTTACTACCTTTAAGTTGTTTATTTTTTGCCAAATTTCCCCTTGATTGCAAACTCTGTTGCATTCTACTTTTTTTATACTAAATCTGAGTCCCATTGAACATGGTTTAATTTGTTTAAATTTTGAGTAAAATGACTTCGACAAGAGGTCAGGAGACGTTTTGTCCTTTCAGAGGAAATGATATGCGAGACCTAGGGATGGGGCTCAGCATAGTTGAGGCGATGGAGGCGACTCCCAGTCTACTTCTTTATTCTTTGTTTAATATTAGTGATGTAGATGTTTTTATTATGATGGTATGTGATCTGAACCAACGTTCGGACCGGGTTGTAGTTATGTGTGGTAGGCAAGTGCTGCCCTGTTCCCGAAAACGAGATCAGGGCGGCCCTTTCCTCAATTTCTGTATGAGATGAAGAAGTCGGATCCTATGTAGTGG
Source organism: Penaeus monodon (assembly GCF_015228065.2). Classification (NCBI taxonomy): domain Eukaryota; kingdom Metazoa; phylum Arthropoda; class Malacostraca; order Decapoda; family Penaeidae; genus Penaeus; species Penaeus monodon. The sequence continues at coordinate 20,206,816 of NC_051420.1, forward strand.
AGTCGTTTGGTTTCAAAAATAGAAAAGAGTTGCCTACCGTGTGCATTGGCAATGCTGTGGTGTAGTGTCGTGTGGGTAGTGTTGATATCTCCGGCAAAGAAGACTGGGAGGTTTGTATAATTGAATAATTTGTTGAAGTCTGCAAGAGGCGAATTAGTGTTTGGGTTTATACAGACAGTGGAAAGGATAATGGGTCTCAATAACCAGGACTACCATGAAGTCAGGGTGGCTGCATGAGAGGGTGAGGAACTTGTGAGTGATGGTGGATTTAATGAGGATACAGGATCCCATTTGCAATCCATCCCCTGATTGCTTAGATGTGTAACCATAGTGCCGAATTCTAGAGCCATTGGTGATGGATATAAAAAGCACCACATCTGGGCATTCTTGTTCTAGAAAATCGTAAAAAAAAATATTAAGAATCGAGAAAAATTACCTTGTATATGCCTGAACAATGTTAGCATG
>NC_051420.1:20217280-20218351 GCF_015228065.2 Penaeus monodon
CTGGTTATTCAGGGGTGGGGCAAGGCTGTGTCCCTTGCAACACAACACTTTCCACAAACCCTTGTATGGACGGGATAATAGGCAGACACTAACTAAGCCAAAGTCAGATGTGGAGCATCACTAGTGATATTAAGTCTCTGACCTTGACTTTGCCGACGATTTTGCCATCCTACTGAGTCCTTGAGTTCTCTTGTGGCGGCTCTTGATGCATTTAGCATGAGGGCGAAGCCCCTAGGTCTAGAGGTCTCCTGGACCAAACCAAGATCCAGTACTTTGGTGGCCTGGTTAGGAGAACCCGTTTCAGTCAATTCATGCTTGCGGCGAGAATTAAGTTACAGAAAGTTTTACACTTGATAGCGTAGTCATATCTCTGGGTTGTCAGACAGAAGTAGTAGACGATTGGTCTGCAACAGGAGCCATGAACTCGATCAACAGAGCGTTTGAGATGCGTCTTATGGCAGAAGGACAAGCTGCGTGTCTTCATGGCTCTGATAACTTGCGTTTTACTCTATGGAAACAAGAAACCTGGACGGCTATCCAGTGTCTTTGAGTCTGCCTTGATGCCTTTTGTAACAAGTCCCTTCGCCGGATCATGGGGTACAGTTGGCAGGACCACGTGTCCAACCGGCGGTTACACCGTGAGACTGGCATGGGACCTGTTACTTGCATAATCCGGGATCGCCAACTCAGGCTATATGGCCACCTAGCTCGCCTCCCTATGGACGACCCTGCCCACCAGGTTGTCTCTCTGCGAGACAACCCTGGGTGGAGGAGACCTGTGGGACGTCCTAGGAGATCATGGCTTGGGCAGCTCGACGAGACCTGTCGTGAGGAACTAGAGATGGGCCGTGTGCCTGCCTGGAGACTCGCCTCGAGGGATCCTCGTGGCTGGAAGCGAAGGGTGGATGCGGCCATGCGCCCCCGTCGGCGTTAGCCCCTTGATGATGATGATGATATTTGTATATATTGTTTATATATGCATATATATGTATATATTGTATATATATGTATATACTATATATTGTATATGTATATATTATGTATTGTATATATGTGTATGTATGTATATTG
>NC_051420.1:20218451-20220951 GCF_015228065.2 Penaeus monodon
CACATATACATATTATATATATAATATATTATATAATATATATAGACACACATAACAAAAAACCAAAACCATACACACACACCAACACACACCACCCCACACAACACACACCACACACACACACACAAACACACACACCACACACCACACCACACATGCACACACCCCACATGCCCAGAAACACACTGCACCACACACACACACACAACACACACACCACACAACACAACCAACTCACACGCACCCCAACACAACTCACCACAACACACATTACGCACACACGACATACACCCTCACACACACAAACCACACGCACACCAACACAACCACCCACCATGCCTCCCAACTGCCACACATGCCCAATCCCACACATGCACACCACAACAGCACTCCACCATCACCACACACACACCCACAACCACACACACACACACACACACACACACACACACAAACACCCCCAACACACACACACACACACACACACACACACACACACACACCACACACACACACACCCCACACACACACACACACACACACACCACACACACACAATATACACACACCCACAAACAACACCCCAAACCACCTACACCAACATGTATATATATATATATATATATATATATATATATATATATATATATATAAATGTATATGAAAATATATGTATATATGATATATGTATATATGTATATATGTATGTATATGCATATGTATAAATATGTTAATATTAGTGTATATATATATATATATATATATATATATATATATATATATATATTTGTATATATATTATATTAAGTATATATGTTGTATGTATATATACCCCATTATGGATATATAATAATATATATGTATATATGTGCCTTTTTTAGATATGTATGTATGTTAAATATGTCATATATATGTGATAGTAAAATTTTATGTATTATTTATTTTTTAATATGTATATATAGATTTTTTGTATTTTTGGCTTCATGCTCTTATTGCTTTATACGCTCCTACGATGTCTAAAACCGATGTGAAAGAGGCGTTCTACCCCAAAACTGCTCTGTGGCAGACGATTCCCCCCGGCGAGATTCGCATTGTTTGGGCGACCAATGCGGTTCCGGCTGTGACCGAGCGGGTAAGATGTCTGTCGGCCCCCGGGCTGGGATGACCCAGCAGCGGAATACCTCCTTCCCCGGGGACTTTGCTAGGTCCCAAAAAATGAGGATCTTGGCCCGGGTACCAGCGCTCCACTCGCATCGCTGGATTTGGTAAGGTAGGGGAAACAGTCCAAAGGGAGACGCCCATCCTGGAGCACACGATGGGGGGTCCTCCAAACTGCAGGGTTTCCCCGGATGCTGGTTCTGTGGCACCGACCATGGGCTGCTTGTGGTACCCTGGGGGCCCAACTTAAAAACCCCCCCGTCCCCCCATGGCACCCTAAGGTGTTTCCTTGGACGAAAGGGGGAGGAGTGTGCCCGGGGTTCCCCACGGCGTCTTGACCGATTCTCAAAAACCAGCAACCTAACGGCCGTTGCTCTGTGGGAGTCCTTCAAGCGCGTAACCTCGAAGCAGCTCAGGATCCCTTGGCGACCCCAAGAACAAGGCAAAGAAACCACTCCCCTGGGACATTAGAGGCCATAAAGCGTGCGAAAACTGGGAAAAGGGGAATAAAGTTTTGCGTCGTTCCATGGTGCTAGGGCTGGGAAACCTGCTGAAAGGGGCAAGGAACATTTTCACAGGAATCTTGCTGGGAGGCGAAGCCATTTTTTGGAAAATGCCCCTTCCCCTGCCTCCAAGCCTGAAAAAACTAACCCCTAACCCTCCTCACAGAACTGCAGTCCGACACGGATGGGGATCATCTCGTCATGTTGGGGTTCGGAACGTTGGGCGGGTATTTTGAACAGTTGTACCAGGTGGACCCCCAACATTGCTTGGTGCAAGCGTGTCTCAGTGCCTGTCCCGGGACCCCCCACAGCGGGGGAAACCTCCTCCCTAAAGGGGTTTTAGGCTGGCGTTTTTCCAAGCTAAGAGGGGGAAAGCTGCAGGCATATGTGTTCCCCTGCTGACGCAAAAGGCTGGGGGTGAACCTATGGCTCGGGGCCGCTACGTCCTGACTCCCTTTTGGCTCGGGTACATTCCCCCGACCTGCTGAGGGCGTGGTCTCCCTCTCGGGAAAGGGGAAAGGGGATGGGGGACTGTACAACACCGGGCTTACATGCCAGCATCCAGGCAAGTTTCCGTCACTTCTTCTAAAAAAAACGGATCCGCAACCACCTACTGAGGCACCAGAGAGGGCAGTCTGGATTTACCCCTGGAAAGTCCCCAAAAACCTTCCTAGCGCTTCGAGAAATTTGTGGAAGCCGTCGTGGTTTGGCGTGGGTTCTTGCAGCCTACATCGCCTAAGAAGGTTTGACTCGGTGCATGGGGAAAATCGTAGGGAGATCCTGAGCTCGGGGGAATTCCGACCAGTTATTGCCTGATGAAAGCCCTATACGGTACTAAA
>NC_051420.1:20233451-20235778 GCF_015228065.2 Penaeus monodon
TGGACTTGCCAGGAGTAAATCCAGACTGCTCCGGTCTCTGGTGCCTCAGTAGGTGGTTGCGGATCCGTTTCAGAAGAATGTGAGCGAGAACCTTGCCTGGTATGCTGAGCAGTGTAATGCCACGGTAGTTGCTACAGTCCCCCTCGATCCCCTTTCCCCCTTCCAGAGAGGGATGACCACGCCCCTCAGCAGGTCCAGGGGGAATGGTTTCCGACTGCCAAATGGCGTCAGGACTGTATGCAGGCCCCGAGCCATAGGTTCACCCCCAGCCTTTAGCAGTTCAGCAGGGATATCACATATGCCGGGAGCTTTCCCACTCTTCAGTTGGAAAACGCCAGCCTAACCTCTGTTAGGGTAGGAGGTTCCTCGCTGATGGGGGGGTCCGGCACAAGGCACTGAGACATCGCTTGCATCCAAACTAACTGTTGGGGGATCCACCTGGTACAACTGTTCAAAATACTCAGCCCAACGTTCACGAACCCCAACATGATCTGAGATGATCCGTCCATCCGCTGATCGGACTGCATTCATCTGTGAGGAGGGCTTAGGGTTCAGTTTTCTCAGGGCTTTGGGAGGCAGGGCGAAGGTCATTTACCAAGAAATGGCCTTCGACCTCCTCAGCAAGATTCCTGATGAACTGTTCCTTGTCCCTTCTCAGCAGTGTCCGAGCCCTACGCACCATGGAAAGACGCAAGACTTGATTCCCATTTAGCTGAGCCCTTGTCGACACGCTTCAGTGGCCTCTAATGTCTCCAGGGAGATGGTATTCTGCCTTTTTTGGGCGTACGCCAATGGACTCCTGAGCTGCTTCGAGTTTTTTACGCGCTTGAAGGCTCCCACAGAGCAACTGGATCCGTCAGGTTGCTGGTTTCTGAGAATCGGTCAGAGACTGCCGTGGCGAACCCCCGGGCACACTCCTCCTCCCTTAGTCTGTCCAAGTGAAACACCTTAGGGTGGCCACGGAGGGACTGGGAGTTTTGAAGTGGACCCGCAGGGTAGCCACAAGCAGCCTATGGTCGGTGGCCCCAGAAATCAGCACTCCGGTAAACCCTGCAGTTCTGGAGGATCCTCCCTCGTGTGCTCACAAGGATGTGGTCGATCTCCTTGGGCCCCTGTACCCCTATCGCTGTACCAAGTCCAGCGATGCGAGTTGGAGCGCTGGTACCAGGAGCCAGAGATCCTCATTTTCTGGGACCTGCAAAGTCCCCGGGGAAAGGAGGCTATTCTCGCTGCTGGGATCAGCTCCCGAGCCATGGGGGCCGACAGACATCTCGTAGCCAGCTCGGTCACAGCCGGATACCGCATTGAAGTCGCCCAGAACAATGCGAATGTCTCGCCGGGGGCAATCGTCTGCCACAGATGCGAGTTTGGCGTAGAACGCCTCTTTCACATCGGTTTTATGTACATCGGTAGGAGCGTATACAGCAATAAGAGACATGAAGCCAAATATACAAATATATACATATATATACATATATAAACAATATATATATATACATAAAATTATACATATACACATATATATAGACATATATTAACATACATACATATACATATAAAGGCACATATATACATATATATTTATTTATATATCCATATATGTGTATATATACATACATACATATATACTTACATATACATATATATACAAATATATATATATATATATATATACATATATATACATATATACACTAATATTAACATATATATAGATATGCATATACATACATATATACATATATATATCATATATACATATATTTTCATATACATTTATATATATATATACACATATACATATATATACACATTTACAGATATATATACATATATACATATATATACATATATATACACATATATACATGTTGGTGTAGGTGTTGCGTGTGTTTGTTTGTGTGGTGTGTGTATATGTGTGTGTGTGGTGTGTGTGCATGTGGTGGTGTGTGGCATGTGTGTGGGGTGGTGCAGTGTGTGTGTGGTGTGCATGTGTGTGGTGTGTGCTTTGTGTGTGTGTGTGTATGTGTGTGTGTGTGTGGTGTGTGTGTGTGTGTGTGTGTGTGTGTGGTGTGTGGGGTGTGTGTGTGTGTGTGTGTGTGTGTGGGGTGGTGTGTGGTGTGTGTGTGTGTGTGTTGTGTGTGTTTGTGTGTGTTTGTGCGTGTGCGTGCGTGTGTGTGTGTGTGTGTGTGTGTGTGTGTGGGGTGTGTGTGTGTGTGTGTGTGTGTGTGTTGTGGTGTGTATGTGTTTTGTTGTGTGGTGTGTGTGTGTGGGGGTTGTGTGTGGTGGTGTGTGTGTGGTGTGGGTGTGGTGTGGGTTTTGTGTGG
>NC_051420.1:20235878-20246068 GCF_015228065.2 Penaeus monodon
TTAGGAACACAAAAAACAAAAAAAAACCACACAAAAAACACACACACAAAAAATAAATTAATATACATAGTTAGAATAATTATATATTATTATATTTTAATATATAATTATATTTTTAATTATATATATTTTTAAATTTTATTATTAATATATTTATTTTATATTAAGAAAGATTGGTTAAATTTAAAATTCATCTTCAGGAAAAGGCCTCTGACCGCCGGGGGGGGTCAAAGCGAACTTAATTGATTTTCATGTTTGATTTTGGAAGTACGGGGGGGCCCCCCATTCCTTTTCCGGGTCCGGTTTTTTTTTTTTTTTTTTTTTTTTTTATCGGGCCCCTTTTCCCGCATTTGCTGGGCGGCTTCCACCAGGGCTAGGGGGCAATCGAGGTGAAGTTCCTTTCCAAGGAACACGCGCCGGCCGGGCTGCCCCTCGAAAACCGGGGGAATTTTTCCGGAAATTCCCCCCGGGTCGTCCCCAGTTTTTTTGGGTTTTAAAGCTTTTCCATTCCCCCGGGTTTTTTTTCGTTTTTTTTTTTTTTTTTTTTTTTTTTTTTTTTCTTTAAAAAAATTTTTTTAGGATTTTTCCCCCCAAATTAAGGGGGATATAATTCCTTTAAAAAAAAATATTAAAAAATTTGCGGGAATTTGAGTATTAAATAAAAAAAAAAATAAATAATAATAAGTATAATATTAATTTAAAAATAAATAATAATAAATATATAATTAAAATATATAAAATAAATTTATAATTAAAAATTTTTAGAAAAAAAAAAAATAATATATCAAATTTTATAATATTAAAAATAAATTTTAAAATATATATATATATTATATTAAAATTAATAATATTTTTTATATATTATAATATATTTATATAAATATAATATTTTATAAATTATATATATTTTTAAATATAAATATTATATATATATATTAAAAATATAAAATATATTAATATATATATTTTATATTATATATATAAAAAAAAAATTTTATTTATATATATATATATATATAAAAATATAGTATATATAATTAATATAATATATAATATATAATTTAAATAATTTAATAATTAAATATTATATATAAAAATAAAATATATATAGAATTATAGAAGAATTTAATAAAAAATTAAGGTTTAAATAAAAAATATAATAAAATAAAAAAAAAAATATAATATATATATATATATATAATATAATAATAATTTTTAATTATATATTTAATATATATATATATATAATTATTATTATATATAGTAAAAGGCATTAATATATGCACATCACACACACACACAAAACACACACACAAAACACACAACACACACACACACAACACACAATATATATTAAAATATATAATTAATTAAATAAATATATATAATAAATTTAATATATAAATATATATATATATATACAAACACACCCCCAAATTTTTATGTGGTGTGCATATAAAATTATATTATATTATTATATATATATATAATATAATATATATATTATTTTTAATTATATATATTTTAAAATTTTAAAAAATGTAGTATATATAAATAAATTATATATTATATTTTAAAATATTAAATATATATAATATTAAATATATATTTTATATATATATACACACATAAATATGAATTATGTAAATATATCACTCTACATACACACACACACAAAACCAACACCACACACACACACACACACACACACAAAAAAACCACACACACACACACACATACACACACACCACACACACCACACACACACCAAACCACACCACACACAACACCCCACCCCACACACACACAACACACACACACACACACATCACACACACGCACACACAACACACACCCACACAAAAACAACACACACCATGCCGTGTGTGGTATTTATGTATGTATAAAAATTAATATATATATATATAAATATTTTAAATAATATAAAATATATAATAAAATTTTTAAAATATGTAATAATACACATACTATACATAAAATTCTAACATTATACAAACCAAAACACACACAAACACAACACACCTCATATATATTAAAATATTATATATAATATTATATATAATAATTATTATATATAGAAAAAAAAAACAAAATTAAAATATATAAGAATTAATAAAATAATATAAAAATAATAATATAGAAAATTTTAATATATACACTACACAATACTTTTTAAGTAGACCCCACACACACCCCACCCGCACATCACACACACAACCCCCCACACACACACACACACACACACATACACACACACCACACACACACAAACAACCCCAAAAAACAACGTGTGTGTGTTTCTTATATTAAAAATATATATAAATATAAATATTTTAAAAAAAATAATAAAAAATAAAAAAGAAGAAGAAAAAAGGGAAGAAGATTAGAAGAAGATAGATAGAAGAAGAAGTGGGTGGGGGGGTGGGGGGGTTTAAAAATTTTAAAAAAAAAAAAAAAAAAAAAGATTTTAAAAAACAAAAGAAAAAAATTTTTTAAAAAAAAAAAAAATTTAAAAATGGTTGGGGGTGGGGTGTGGGGGGGGGTGATACAAAAAAAATTTTTTTTTTTTGAGAACATAAAAAAAATTAAAAAAAAAAATAATTTTTAAAAAAAAAAAAAAACCTTTTAAAAAATTATAAAAAAACCCACCCCCCCCCCCCAACCCACCCCCCCACCACACCCTATATATTTATTATTTTTTAATATTTATATATTATATATTTATGTTTTATTTTTTTTTTTTTTTTAATTCTTTTTATTTTTGTTTGTATTTTTTTTTTTATTTATTTATCTTTTTTTTTTTATTTTTTTTATTGTTTCCCTTAAATTTTTTTTTGTATACCCCCCCCCCCCCACCCCCCCCACCCCCCCAAATTTTTATTATTTTTTTTTTTTTTTTTTAAAATTTTTTTTTTTGTTTTTTATTATTTTTTTTTTTTTTTTTTTTTTTTCTTTTTTAAACCCCCCCAACCCCCCACCCACCCCTTCTTTATCTATCTTCTTTATCATCTTCTTCTTCTTCTTCTTCTTCTTTTCTTTTTTATTATTTTTTTCTATATATTTAATATTTATATTATTTTTAATATATATAAAAACCCAACACGTGTGTTTTGGTGTTTTTGTGTGGGTGTTGTGTGTGTTGTGTGTGTGTGTGTGTGTGTGTGTGGTGTGGTTGTGTGATGTGCGGGGGGTGTGTTGGGGTGTCTAACTTTATTTTAATGTGTGTATGTGTAATATTTATTATATATATTATTTTTATATTATTTTATTAAAATTTTTTATATATTTATTATGTTTTTTTTTTATTATATATAATATTTATTATATATATATATTATATATAATATTTTATATATATAAGGTTGGTTGTGTTTGGTGTGTGTTTTTTGTATAAATGTATAGAATTTATGTATATGTATGTGTTTTTTTTCATATTGTCTTTCCCCCTATTATATATTTTTAATATTTTATATATTTATATATATATATATATATATTTTATACATCCATAAATACAAACCGGGATGTGTGTGTGTGTGTTGTGTGTGTGTGTGTGTATGTGTGTGTGTGTTGGTATGGGTGTGTGTGTGTGTTTTGTGTGTGGTGTGTGGTGTGTGTGTGTGTGTGTTGTGGTGTGTGTGTGTATGTAGATGCTTTTATTTACATGCATATATACTATTTATGTGTGTATATATATAAAATTATATATAATATATTATATATATTTATAATTATAAAATAATATATATTTTTTTATATATATACATACAAAAATAATATAAAATATATATATATAATATTTAAATATATATTAATTATATATTTATATATATAATATATTATATTTTGCACACCCACAAAAACATGTGGGTGTGGTTTGTTTATATATTATTATATATATATATTATTATATATATATTATATATTATATTTATAATTTTAATATATATTTGTGGTGTTTTGTTTTGTGTGTTGTGTTGGGTGTGTGTGTGTTGTGTGTGTGTGTGTATGTGATATATGACAGCATATATATATATATATATAATATTATTATATATATTATTTATATATATATCCTTATATATATAATTTATATATTATATATTTTTAATTATATTTTAATATATTATATTAATTTAAAATGTTATATAAAAATATATATTATATTTAATATATTTTTTTTTTTTTATTTTTTTAAAAATTTTTTATTTTATTTTAACCTTTTCTTACCTATATTTTTATGTATTAATTTTATATATTATTTTTTATTTTAATATTATTTATATTTTTAAATTCTTCATTATTATTTTAAAATTTTTTTAATTTATTAAATATTTATATATAATATACATATACATATTATGTGTATGATATATATACATAACATATATTATATATATAATATATATATTTTTAAAATTTATAATATATTATTATATATAAATATATAATATATAAATATAATTTTTAAAATATATTTTATTAAAATTTAATATTATATATATATAATTATATAATATATATATATATATATAATTTTTAAAATATTTTAATATATAAATGCCCACCACACACACCACATATAAATATGTGATAGTGTGTGTGTTTGTATATATTAATATATTATATAATATATATAATATTTATATAAATATTATATTTAATATACAATAATATATATAAATATTTATATTTTAATATATTTTATATAAAATTATATTATTTTTTTCTTATATATATTATATATATTATTTATTTTATATATAAAATATATATATTTTTTTTTTTTTATATTTCTTTATTTTAAATAGGGTTTTATATTTTTTAATTATATATTTTATATTTATTTATTATTATATTTAAAATATATTTTTTTGGGGGCCCGTGGGGGCCGAATGGTTGAGGTCGGACTAAAGATGTCACGACGGCAATCTGGTTTGGGTTCGAGTCCCCGGCTCCGCGTTGTTTTCCCTTTGGGAAAGGAACTTCCCCTCGTTGCCTGCTTAGCCACTTGGTGGATAGCCCCCCCAGTCATCCCGGTAAATAGAGATGGTGACTCGAAAAAAAAAAAAAAAAAAAAAAAAAAAAAAAAAAAAAAAAAAAAAAAACCCCGGGAAAAACAAAGGAAATGGCAACCACCGCTTTTAAATTGCCAAAAAATCATGGAAGCCCATGTCGAAAGGCCGGGGTGGCCGAATGGTTAGAGCGTGGGACTCAAGACGTCACGAGGGCAATCTGGTTCGAGGGTTCGGTCACCGGCCGGCGCTTGCCCCCTTTAGGAAAGGAACTTCCCCTCGGGGCCTCCTAGCCGGGGTGGCCAAGCCGCCCAAGTAAAGTGCTGGTCCCAAGCCGGATAAAATAAGAGAATGATTCCCTAAAAGGTACACCGGCACTCTCCGGGGAAAGGAACGGGGGCCCTACCACGTACTCCCCAAGACATCACAAAATGAAAATACAATTTAAATATCATCTTCGACCCCCGGCGGCTCAGACTGAGCCTATACCGTTTTAAGATGATATATTTATTATAAATTTATATATCTATATATATATATTATATATTAATATATATATAATATTATAAATATATAAATATATATATAAATATATTATATATATTTATATATATATATATATATATATATATATTTATATTATATTCTTTTTTAAAGTGTGTTGTTTGTGTGTGTGTGTGTGTATAATAATGTTTTTTTTGTGTGTGTGTTGCTATTGTGTACTAGTGGTAAAATTTTCCTCCCCAGAAAATTTAAAACCCCTCCCCCCCTTTTCCCCTCCCCCCAAAAGGGAGAGTCCTTCCTCCCCGCGAACCCAGACACCTCCCAAAAGGCGTCCCCTGATGTTTCCCCCCCCCCCCCCCCCCCACCCAAAGGACCACCCAAAATTCCCACCCCAAAAAAAACCAGAGATGAGATCTTATGTTGGATTGCTAATGAGTGTGTGCGGTTTTCAACCTCCCCCACCCCCCGACCAACACCTATCCCCCCTTTCCTTTCCCCCAAACCTTATCCTTCATACCCTTATTCGTACCTCTTTTCCCCTCGCTTTTTCCCTTCTCTCTACTTCCACTGTAGTTTCTCCCTCTTCTACTGTTTTCCTTTCTTGTTCACCCTTTTTTTCTACCCCATACTATCCTGCCTCTATCCTATCCTATCCTACCGTTCCCGCCGTATCCCCCCTCCCCCATTATTATTCTTGTTCCTTCTCCCTTTTCCTTTTCCTGTTTCCCCCTTTTCATTTTTTCCCGTTTGCCCTACCCCTTACCATTTAACCCTATCCCCCCCTGCTCCCTCCACCCCATCCCCCAGCACCTGCCCTTCCACAGGGGGAGTCGAGCACAGCCGGGCACTTCCCTTTCCAGCCTCATTTTCCATTATTTTTATCTGTTTTAGGCTGCTGTAAAATTTCTTATTCTACTTTTTTTTTTCCCTTTTTTTACAGTTTTAATAAACTTTTTTTTAGATTCCCCCGTTTTCCACATCTTTTACGATGTTTTTAATGATGTGCGGATAAGAACATCCACCCGCTGCGGATGGATCTTCTTTTACCTCTTTTTTTTTTTTTATTTAAGTTCAGTTTTATTTTTCAGTTGTTTATTTTTACGTATTCATCCTTTAAATCTCTCATTTATAGTGAGAGAAAGTAATTTGATTTTTTTATGATTTTTATTAATGAATCGCTGCAGACTGTTTAATAAATGAAGTGGAGACTGTTGTGATTGTGTTGTGACTACCGTTTTGGGTTTTCTTTACTGGGTTTTCACCGTGGATGCTGAAACAAGGTTGTACTGCCCTTTTTTACTTGCCGAGGTGTTCTATGCTGGGGGTGTTTTTTTATTTTAAAACCTTTTACTTGAACCATTGTGCTTTGTTTTTACTTTTTACTTATTTGATTTTACTTACTTTTATCTTGCGCTTTTACTCGTTTCTTTTTTTATGCTTTTTTTTCATGCCCCTTCGGGGTATTTTTAGTTCTTCCCCTTTTGGCTTTTTTACGTAATTGCCCCTTTTTTACCCTTTTTTGGGGCCTTCGCAGGTTCTTTTGTTTATTTTTGGGTTTTGTATTTTATTTGCCATGTATTTTCTTCATATTTGTCCACTCCCCGGTAGGCCTGATCTCCGGGGGTAGTTGGGCCGTGGGTCTGTGGGGTTCTGAGCCCTTTAGCTTTTTTCCCCCCACCCCCTTTTCGAGGAACGAAAAGGGGCCCCCTCATTTTTTTTGGGCCCCTAAGCCTGAGTCTCCCCCCTCACGGGGGCTCATTTTGGGCCTCGTCACATAAACCTTATAAGTGGCACCCTTGTCTTAGGATTACTTGTCACGCAATGCTATTATCTGTACGCTGTTGCTTTGCGTGCTTAGGTCAACTACGGGAACACATTTTCTTTATTTTTGAGTGTTTGTTCTTCATCTTGTAAAAGGGTACTAAAAATATATGCATAACAATTTCTGTTGCTTTTGTAAAATTCTTGAATATAAACTACGATTAGTCTGTACGCTTTTAAAAATTTTATTGTGCTATCTTCATCATCCAAATATAACAAAAACAAAAAATGTAAAATGGTAGTTATAAAAATGTATTGAATGATTTAAAGAAATGTGATAATAATGACGAATAATAACAAAGAATTAACTAAAAATAATGTAATAAAAGTGATAAAAAAACTGTATTGACAGTAACAATAACAATGATATTAATGATAACAACATGATAAAAATAATAATAATAATAATAATATAAAAATAATAATAATAAAAATGTAATAATAATAAAATAATAAAAATATGATAATAATTTAACAAAAACAAAAAAGTAATAGTGTGAAATGTAAAAATCAAAAAAGTAAAATAATAATAAAAATAATAATAGTATTTAATAATTATGATAATAACATTGAGATGATGATGATATGTGATGATAACAATAAGGAATTTATAATCAAGAAAGAAAAACAAACCCCGCGGTTCATTACTCAGTTACAAAGGGTTGTTCTCAGAATGTCTTAGGAGCTAAGTAATGCTGTCGGGGTTTTAAAAGGAGGATTTTCGGGAAAATACAGAAAATGGAAATGAGAAGAAAACGACCCCACTACATATGAAATTTGTGTGTATCATAAATACATAAAAACTTTTATGAATTATAATTTTAAAATTTTTATATATATAATATATAATATATATATTAAAATATATAATATTATATAATTATATAACATTATATATATATATTTTATATATAAATATATTATTATATATATATATATATTATATTAATATATATATATAATATATATATATTATTTTGCAAAAATAATAGCAAAACCGGAGGGAGTTTCACATCTCTGTCCCCCCATCTGCCCCTCCTCCTTGGCGAGCAGGGTCCCGCCCTCCTTTCTCTCTACGACATGACATCCGCCTTCGAAAGGGATTGCCGCATAAAAGGACACATTTCGTCAACGGGAAAAGAGACACGGGAGACAGACCCAACCACATAGGGTCCGCTCCTCCACCTCCCTCGATCCGGCGACACAGGGGGCTCTTTCGGGGTCTCACTCTACCCTTTACATAACCGCAAAAACCCAAGTCCCCTTTGCCATCTACCAAAAGGCACTCTCTCTCTCTCTCGCTGATATCTGATGGCAGCGACGTTCAAGAACCTCACAACGCCAACACTAATCACACTATACCAAGCTCCTCGCCAATCCACCTATCTACTGACAAGTTACTCATATGAAGTGCCTCCTCGCCTCTCTTTAGGCCCAGCCATCGCTACCAAGTCTCTTCTATTCACGCCAACCCGCATGCTGTATGTCCTACTTCGTGCTGATTACTCACGCATGTGCTACCCTCCTGACGAGTTGCTGAAGATATATCCTCGCACTCTACCCCGCCACACTCGTCAATCCGGCCCACCTTCCTCGCCTACTCTTCGTGAACCCTCGTCGGAACAGCCATGATATTGCAGTTCTACCCATCACCATCAATACTTCCTCACTACTATTAAGAGTAAGTGTGCCTATTAGTGCCAGATTAACTATTGCTCTCCCTATACCCACCCACACCTTACGTATGAGTTGTCTTTTTCCAAATCCAAAGTATATGCCACTCAACGAACACACACAACTAAATCTATATAGCAAAACTTCTCACTGGCAATCATTGTTTTACACCACAACAAACGAAGTCACACACAAAGATCAGACCTAAATGACACACACTCTCACCTCATTCCCCAGCGTTTTTTTTTTTTTTTTTTTATGTCTATTATCATTTCTGTTCTTAGAGCAAATAATTACGTGTCAATTTATTCAATTGTTGTTACATTCGCTTGTTCCTGTGTATATGATTCATGTCTATTGTTGGCAAAATCATAAAAATATATATTATTTATGTTTATATAGTAGGCCTGTTAGCAACTACTTCATTACTACTTGTGTATTCAATAATATTCTGTGAATACATATATATTGTTGTGTTCACTGTAATGTCAGTTTTTTCTTATACTTCCTGCTAACCGTTCGCTTATTCACACATACATTCGAGTACCTGCTCTAAGCATTAACCTACTTGACTACTCTACAAGGAATTCACTCTAGGATTATGAATTTTACTAAGTGCTATCCCTTTGACATATAACCGAACCCAAATCGTTTTCATGACATCATCTCGAACTTCGATATCGTGTCCTCAGTAATTCTGGATTATATGCATCTTTACTTTTAAGGTATTGGTGAATACGTAACATGTAACTAACCAATGGCTGTATCTCCAGTTACAAATAGTGGCAATCCATTGCAGACACCATGCTTTATATAGGTTTACATAGTTATTATCACCAAAATTAATTTTAAGCCCGACTCATGGCCGTAAATGAAGGAATCCTGCGCCGCAGCACCGAGATATACGTACACTTGCGCTCACATGATTGACGCGCCCAGACGCGCATGGTTAGAATTAAATTCAGGCCTAGATGCCTGTATATATACTTGAATATTTAGCCAAAGATATAGAATTCTTGTCCAACTATTTTTCTCTCTGTAATATGATGGTACTCCACTAAACTCGCTATAATTCTGACAGAATCTAAGTAATTAGACACCTCCTTACTTGACATCGTTACCCTTCTTGTGACACAATTGTATCTTATGTAGATC
>NC_051420.1:20246168-20251168 GCF_015228065.2 Penaeus monodon
CTTGTGAAAACACCTCTTTTCTCCAGTAGTGTTGCCAAAAGCCAATATATGACAGCAGTTCTGTGGTCAGTCACAGCTGATCTATTGTTCACATTCAAACATCGACACGAGTGCACCTCCGCTTTCCTGCATTTTTTTTCGGGGGAAGGTGGTCGAGAATAGTACCTGGGTCCTGAAGTTACAGCACCGCCAATTGGAACGGGAATTAAAGATAAATTAGTACCAATTAAGAACGGTAAGAGAACGCAAGGTGAGCGACATGTAAGTAAGACAAAGGAACAACAGGAAAGTAATGCAAATAACGAGAGTGCCAGGTAAATAAGGCAAATAAGTCCCAGGTAAGTAATGCAGATAACGAGAGTGCCAGGTAAATAAGGCAAATAAGTGCCAGGTAAGTAATGCAGATAACGAGAGTGCCAGGTAAGTAAAATTGTGAACAGGTAAATATGTTAGATAACGTGGGTGTGCCAGGTAAGTAGGTAGATTAGTGCCAGTTAAAATAAATGAGCACCACGCAAGGTGAGTGCTAGGTAAGGAAATTGAGATAACGTCAGGTAAGTTAGGTAATGTGAGTTCAATTTAAGTAAAGTAAGCAAAATAATTGAATGCCTGATAAGGTATGTAAACAAGGGGATGAGTGAATTGACGGTCAGTAAGTCGGTAAGCGTTAGGTGTGTAAGGCACGAAACCCCAAGGAAAGAAAAGTACTTGAAAGTCATAGGAGGTGAGTACAGTTCAATGAGTGTCTGGTAAATGAAAGGAAGCGCCAGATATTAAGATAAATGAGCATCGGTTATGTAAAGTAAGTCTCAGGTAAGCAATGAAATTGCCAAGGTAGGTAATGGAAAAAAGTGCCATGTAATCTAAAGTAAATAGAGTATATGAACGTCAGTTAAGGAGTAAATCAGCCGGGTAAATCAGACCAAGAAAGTAAATGACCAATAAAGTAAATGAAAGTATGTACGCACACAAAAGTAAATTATATGAACGCCAGGTGTAGAGTGAGTTGCACGTAGGATAGACTGAGCATCAGGCAAGTTACCTATGTGGCCATAAAGTAAGCAAAGTAATTAAACGGGTTTTAAAACTTAAAGTATAAGAACAAAACGTATACTAAAAATATTGCGTAACAAATAAATAAAACTGATAATTGCTAGACAGCTTTAATTATTTCAGAATTAAGGAACATCCTGTGTAATAATTGTTCTACCTTTGGGCTATCTTGACACACTCTTTTCATTTTCCGAATTCACAACAATCTTTTCGAAAAGGCTTTCTTCTGGCAGTCGTTACAGTTCGCTCGCTTCAAAGGATTTAAAATATAGGAAAGTTGTGATCCTCTTACGTTCCCTATCTTTGCCGGGTTTTAA
The DNA here is from genome assembly GCF_015228065.2 of Penaeus monodon. Classification (NCBI taxonomy): domain Eukaryota; kingdom Metazoa; phylum Arthropoda; class Malacostraca; order Decapoda; family Penaeidae; genus Penaeus; species Penaeus monodon. The sequence goes on from NC_051420.1 coordinate 20,247,539, forward strand.
ACTTTGTCGCGTGGTTTAGCTTTTGATGGCATCTAGTAATGCCAAGACTCTCTTTCTGTCTCAGTCTCCCCCTTCTCTGGATTTCCTCTACTCTCCGGTTTGCCATTTCCTTTTCCTCTCTTTCTATGTCCTTCTACCCCCAACACTTTACTGATTTTATTTACTTATCTCTTATTTACTTTCACAGTCTTCTTCCCCGAGTTTTCTCCACTGACCTGCTAATGGTTTCCCATTTCCCCTCAGTCTGTCTCTCTCTGTACTTCTTCCTCTGGGCTTTAACTTTCTTTCTAAATCTTCTCCTCCCCTCTCCATTGCCTTACTGTAGCGATTTATAATGGTTTCCCATTTCCCCTTCCTCTCGATATTCTCCCCACCCCCTCTCGATTTACACACACACTCACTTTTTTTCATATTTTCCTTTATAGGTTTCCCCCTTCTCTCTGTCACCTCTACCCTGCCACTTCCCCTCTTTGTCCTTCTCCCTTCCTCCCCTTTACATTTCTTTTCTCTTTCTCTGCTGTTTTATCAGATGGAAAAGTAAGAAAAAAATATTTGCTTTTAGTGCAATCTGTTTCTTCTGATTTAAGAATGTGTTTTCTGTACATCAGAATATAGTATTCAAATTAAATTCATGAAAACAATAAAGCATACATGACATAATTTAGTATTATATAACGCACATTATAAGATTGAATGTTAAACTTTTTGCATTAGGAAAATGATTAATCAAATCGCTGTCTCTTTACGAGCTCATGCTAGGCATAGCAAAATGGACATGGATGATCAATGCGTTATACAACAAGCAAATAGATGGATACATGACTAGAGAGATGCCTGAATCTAGGCTTTCATTATATTGCATCTCTATTTTAAGCACAGAAGAACACACGATTATATATATATATATATATATATATATATATATATATATATATATATATATATATATATATATATATATATATATATATACATATATATATATACATATACATATATATATATATATATATATATATATATATATATATATATATATAGACACACACACGCACGTTTATATAACTGATGATAAAGGAACGCACGCGCACATACACACGCAGACATATATATAATCTTTCATTCAAATATACTTCTTGTACAGTTTGTACTTCATATGCCAGTTCACTAATTGCACTGGTAGGTTGTTTTACCTCCAAGGCTATTTAATTGGAAACGTGGTACGGAATGGTAAACATCTGAAGGGCTACTCTTGATTTTTGTAACTGAAACACACACATTTGTGTGTGTGTGTGTGTGTGACAGTAACATGTACATAAAGGTTAATCGGAAACAGCCACAGTAGCAAATGAAGTTGAAGTGTAACATTATGTATATATATATATATATATATATATATAATATATATATATATATATATATATATATATATATATATATATATATATATATATATATATATATATAATATATATATATATATATATATATATATATATATATATATATATATATATATATATATATATATATATATATATGGCGATGTATGGGATCTGTATCATCTGCGTGATTCCTGATTGCCGAAGAGGGTGGTTTGGCCATTTGGATGCCAGTTCAGTCGGAAATACCCAGATGCTGCGAGATGCGTTTTTTTTTTAGATGTTTGGTGGGTTTATCATTCCATCGCTATCACACGTATATGTGTACACAATGTTTGATCTTAATTCCAGTGGTATTCTGTCTTTGAATTTGAAAAGGTTTGGATAATGTTCTTTCCTCTGAAAAATAACTTTTAGTTTGATATGTGGGTAGAATTCACTGATAAGTTTGGATACTCTGTGTTTTTAACTGGATGTTGGGTGGACCTGTGTAAATGATTTGGAGCAAAGCACTTTCTTCGGCACCGTAGTGTTGGAGCTTTCATTATTGACAGTGTTGTTCAGAGTTTTACTGATATATGTATCTGTAAGATGTTTGGAGAAACCGTTATTGGAGAGGAGGTTTCGGATGAATGAAATTTCATCGGTTATGTATGTCCAGTTTGAGCAAATGTGGTAAGCTCGAGTGGTGGGCGTTTTGACTAGATTACGTTTGTGTGTAATTGGGATGAGAACTTTACACATAGGCCAGTAGATGTGGGTTTTCTGAACATTGAAATGTCAAAAGTGTTGCCAGTGTGGTGGATGTACATATTGTGAGGCTTCCAGGCATCCATTCCTCTGCCTCCCCCCCTTGTCCTCCTTCCCTCTCTCCCTCTCCTTGGTCCCCTGTCCTCCTCCTTCCCTCTCTCCCATTCCCTGATCCCCTGTCTTCCTTTTCCTTCTTTCTATACCACTCCATTCTCTCCATTTCTTTCTCTCACTCCTCCCTTCTCTCTCTCTCTCTCTCTCTCTCTCTCTTTGTATCTCTCTCTCTCTGTTTCTCTCTCTCTCTCTCTCTCTCTCTCTCTCTCTGTTTTTCTCTCTCTGTTTCCCTCTCTCTCTCTCTGTTTCTCTGTCTGTCTGTCTGTCTGTCTCTCTCTCTGTTTCCCTCTCTCTCTCTCACCTCCCTCTCTTTGTTTCTCTCTCTCTCTCTCTCTCTCTCTCTCTCTCTCTCTCTCTCTCTCTCTCTCTCTCGCTCTCTCTCTACTTAGCCTACTCCCCTTTGCCCTAGCCTAGCTTTGTCTACTCCACCGTTTGCCTTATTTTAGTCCCTTTTACGTATTCTCTCCTTTTACTACTCCTCTATTCCCTTATTCTTGCTGCTATAAACTTTTCCTCTGAAACTTCTTGGTCTTTTCTATATCTGTACTATTCTACAAGACTACCCCCACCATCTATCCTTTTATATTCCCTTTATCATTCACCTTTTCTTTCTCGGCTGCTCTCTTATTCTAGATATTTTACCTTATATTTCTACGACCCTATGACCCATAGGATCATAGGGTCGTAGGAATCCTGCCCTTTTTATCTGGCCACGGAAAATCTATAGGACCCTTACAATATCAAAAATAGGTAATTTTCCGTTCTTTTCATACTCAACAGTGAATTTCATATTCGGGTGTTGTGAGCTGAGGTAGCCAATGAATTCTGGTACATGTGTCTGATTTACATATAAGGAAGGTATCAACAAATCTTTTGTAATATTAAGGTTTGAATTAACTACGGCAGTTAAAAGCCAGTTATGTTCATGATGACATAAAAATGCGTTGGCTAACATAGTACCGAGTGGTGGTCCCATAGCTACGCCATCTCGCTGCACATACAGTTGGTTATCAAAAGTAAAATGGCAATCTTGGACTCACAGTTCAAGCATCTTATTTAGATTTTCTTTCGAAAAACCTTGCATTGTTTCATCACTCTGAAAGAAATTGTTTATGCATGTATCTATTGTTTCCTTTAGATGGATATTAGTAAATAATGAAACAATATCAAAACTGACCATACAATACGTCAAAACAGGTAGTGGCAATTTCTTTGGCAAAAGTAAATAAATCCTTTAATATAAACATATTTGTAGTAAGAGGTGTTAGGATTGGTACAAGGAATTTGGCTAATTGACAACTGTATGTTCCTATGGCAGATAATTTAGGACGTAAAGGAAATCCGTCCTTATGCACCTTTGGGAGACTGTACATTATTCCAGGTG
>NC_051420.1:20281168-20293668 GCF_015228065.2 Penaeus monodon
TGTTGTTCTTCATCTTCGTAAAAGGATACTAAATCTATATGCAATAACAATTACTGTTGCTTTTGTAATATTACTTGAATATATAACTACGATTAGTACTGTACTGCTATAACTTCTATTGCTGCTATCTTCATCATCAACAAATATAACAACAACAAAAGATGTAGTAATGGTAGTTATAACAATGCTAATTAGAATGATTATAATGATAATGATGATAATAATGACAGTAATAATAACAATGATGATTACTACTTCTAATAATAATGGTAATAATAGTGATAAAAATACTGATAATAATGACAGTAACAATAACAATGATGATTAATAATAATAATAATAGTAATAATAATAATAATAATAATAGTAATATTAATAATTATGATAATAACATTGATGATGAATGATGATGATGATGATAACAATAAGGATATGATAATCAATGAAAGAAAAACAACCTTCGCGGTTCATTACTCAGTTACAAGGCTTGTTCTCAGAATGTCTTAGGAGCTAAGTAATGCTGATCGGGTTGTAAGAGGAGGATTTGCGGAACATACAGAAAATGGAAGTGAGCAAGAAAACGACCACACATACATATGAATTTGTGTGTATGCATACACATACATAAACACTTATATGAATATATATATATATATATATATATATATATATATATATATATATATATATATATATATATTATATATATATATATATATATATTATATACTACACATGTATATATATATATATATATATATTATTATATAATATATATATATATCTATATATATATATATATATATTATATATATCATATATATATATATGCAAACAGTACATAGCAAGACCGGATGGTATGTTTCACATCTCTGTCCCCAGCATCTGCCCCTCCTCCTTGTGCGGATGCAGGTGTCCTGCCCTCCTTTCTCTTCTACGACATGAGCATCCGCCTTCGAAGGGAATTGCCGCATAAAAGGACACATTTCGTCAGACGGAAGAGAGACACGGCAGACAGACCAAGCCACATAGGGTCCAGCTCCTCCACCTCGTCCTCGATCTCGGCGACACAGGGGTCTCTTGCGGGTCTCACATCTACCTTCAGCAATAAACCTGCAACCGAAGTCCCCTTTCGTCCATCTACACAAAGGCACTCTCTCTCTCTCTCGCTGATATCTGATGGCAGCGACGTTCAAGAACCTCACAACGCCAACACTAATCACCTACTACCAAGCTCCTCGCCAATCCACCTATCTACTGACAAGTTACTCATATTGAAGTGCCTCCTCGCCTCTCTTTAGGCCCAGCCATCGCTACCAAGTCCTCTTCTAATTCACGCCAACCCGCATGCTGTATGTCCTACTTCGTGCTGATTACTCACGCATGTGCTACCCTCCTGACGAAGTTGCTGAAGATATATCCTCGCACTCTACCCCGCCACACTCGTCAATCCGGCCCACCTTCCTCGCCTACTCTTCGTGAACCCTCGTCGGAACAGCCATGATATTGCAGTTCTACCCATCACCATCAATACTTCCTCACTACTATTAAGAGTAAGTGTGCCTATTAGTGCCAGATTAACTATTGCTCTCCCTATACCCACCCACACCTTACGTATGAGTTGTCTTTTTCCAAATCCAAAGTATATGCCACTCAACGAACACACACAACTAAATCTATATAGCAAAACTTCTCACTGGCAATCATTGTTTTACACCACAACAAACGAAGTCACACACAAAGATCAGACCTAAATGACACACACTCTCACCTCATTCCCCAGCGTTTTTTTTTTTTTTAATGTCTATTATCATTTCTGTTCTTAGAGCAAATAATTACGTGTCAATTTATTCAATTGTTGTTACATTCGCTTGTTCCTGTGTATATGATTCATGTCTATTGTTGGCAAAATCATAAAAATATATATTATTTATGTTTATATAGTAGGCCTGTTAGCAACTACTTCATTACTACTTGTGTATTCAATAATATTCTGTGAATACATATATATTGTTGTGTTCACTGTAATGTCAGTTTTTTCTTATACTTCCTGCTAACCGTTCGCTTATTCACACATACATTCGAGTACCTGCTCTAAGCATTAACCTACTTGACTACTCTACAAGGAATTCACTCTAGGATTATGAATTTTACTAAGTGCTATCCCTTTGACATATAACCGAACCCAAATCGTTTTCATGACATCATCTCGAACTTCGATATCGTGTCCTCAGTAATTCTGGATTATATGCATCTTTACTTTTAAGGTATTGGTGAATACGTAACATGTAACTAACCAATGGCTGTATCTCCAGTTACAAATAGTGGCAATCCATTGCAGACACCATGCTTTATATAGGTTTACATAGTTATTATCACCAAAATTAATTTTAAGCCCGACTCATGGCCGTAAATGAAGGAATCCTGCGCCCGCGGCACCGAGATATTACGTACACTTGCGCTCACATGATTGACGCGCCCAAGACGCGCATGGTTAGAATTAAATTCAGGCCTAGATGCCTTGTATATATACTTGAATATTTAGCCCAAAGATATAGAATTCTTGTCCAATTATTTTTTCTCTCTGTAATATGATGGTACTCCACTAAACTCGCTAATCCTGACAAATCTAAGTAATTAACACCTCCTTACTTGACACGTTACCCTTCTTGTGACAAATTGTTCTTATTAGGCGCTCATTTTTTCTGGCATCTTAGTAAAGTGATTGACAACCATATTATTGTCCTCCACCTTAGCCCTTTTATTGATCTGGTACACTTATATTTCATCCTCTTAAGACGATGTGACCCTCCTTTCTACTGAATGTTGCACCTGAGGACAAGCCTTGTGCGTGGGCGAGCGAGGTAAACAATACATAGAGAGACCGGGTGATCCGTTTCACATCTCTGTCCCCAGCATCTGCCCTTCCTCCTTGGACAGGTGTCCTGCCCTCCTTTCTGTTTTGGCACTTCTAAGACGTAAGTACGCATCCGCCCTCGAAGGGAACTGCCGCATAAAAGAGCACGTTTCGTCGGACGAAAGAGAGACACGGCAGACAGGCCAAGCCACACAGGGTCGAGCACCACCACCTCGTCCTCAGGTAACATATCTACCTGTCAATATATAAATATAATTTGTAAATAAGGACGCGTTCCATAGCTAAGTATTAATGATTTTCTTGTCACGTTTTTCAGTAAGGTAAGTCCGATATGCGAAGCTTAGCCTCGCCCGGGCTATGCCATGAGGGGAGCCCGGCCTGTGTCGACTAATGCCGACTCGCTCACGTGTGTCAGCTGGTGCTGACTCGGCTGAACCTAGTCCTTGCCCGCCGTGGTGCCCAGCCACAGCAGTAACCTCCGGGCGACAATTGCAACTTCTCGCGCCTGGGCGGGGCGCGAACCGCCGACCAATCGGATGAGAGGCCGACACGTTACCACTGTACTAGCCCGGAGGCTCGTTTTTCAGTGGAATTTCAGTCAATAACAAACTATAGCGATATATTTTCGGTAAACTTTTTTTTTTGTAAAAAAAAAATCCGCTAAAAGGACATAAAACCAAAATTCATTAAATATTCATAATTCAATAATTGTAATATCAAAACGTTATACAATTCAAATTCAAACATTGGCTCTGCATCAACATTAATCACGAAGCTAATGAAAATGTGGTTTTATTAAACATGAACACGGCATTCTTGATTAATCTCTTAAACATTTATGACAAATTTCAAAGAAATTCGAAGGAAAATGGACAGTAAAAACAATATTAGTCTAGTCTTTTACTCAGTTCCCTGATCATTAAATGTAATACAATTTCTTCAAAAAAAAAAAAATAATAATAAATAAATAAATATATATATATATATATATATATAATATATATATATATATATATATATATATATATATATATATATATATATATATATATGATCCATCATTTTTTTTTATAAAAATATGAAATAGATAGAATCAAAATTATAATACATTCGTGTTTCGTTAGTGAAAAATATTGTACTGACCTTTTCTTTTCCACTAAAATATTGTGGGTTTCAGACTTGACAGCAGTAATGCACTTACTTTGCAATCGGATGTATCTCAATTAAAAATAACAAACATTCTTAAGAAATAACTCGGCAACAATGAGCAATTTCATGTTAAGAGGATTTGCTACAGAATGTTCTTTTAGAGGTAAGTGATTTTTTCCCCAAAATAATCCCCTCTTGGTTTCTTCTTCTTTCCCTTATTTTTGTTCTCCTACCTCTTCTTCTCATTCTTTCTCCTTTTCTTCCTTTTCCTGTTCTACATTTTTTCTTATTTTTTCCTCTTTTTCATCCTCCTCTTTTGCTTCCTCTTCCTCTTCGTTTTCTTCCTCCTCCTCTTCCTTCTCTTCCTCCTCGACCTTTTCTTCTTCTTCTTCCTATTTCTTCCCTCTTCCTATTATTTTTTTTTTTCTTCCTCCACCCTCTCCTCCTTTCTTTAGCTCTTCTTCACCTTCATCTTCTTGGCTTTCTTTATTCTTCCTTTTTTCATTTTCAGGATCCAATGCTCGGGATTCCTGGATATTATATTAGAAGGCCTAAAATCTCGCTCAGGTCTCTTTTTTAACCCGCGATGGTAGATCTGTTACATGTGCTGTTGTTTTTAGGCTTTTCAGTAAGAAACGTTAAATATACTTGTATGAATAAGGATCCAGAGAAGTGCAAGTGTGTTAGGCTTAATGAAGGAAATATATATACATACACACACACACACACACACACACACATATATACTATATATATATATATATATATATATATATATATATATATATATATATATATATATATATATATATATATATATATATATTATATATATATATATATATATATATATATATATATATATATATATATATATATATATATATATATATATGTACACACATACACACACACACACACACACACACAGATACATGTATATTTATGTACACACCACACACACACACACACACACACACACACACACACACACACACACACACACACACACACACACACACACACACACACACACACACACACACACACACACACACACACACACACACATGTATATGTATGTACACACAGACACACACACACATTTTTTTTTTCTTTCTTTCTTTCTTTTTCTGTTTATTTATTTTTTCCTTCTTCTGCTTCTTCGAAAAAAATGTAGTTCAATTTGATCAAGATTCAGAGCCTCTAAGTTAAATACTGTAATCGTTATTCGCAAATACTGGACTCGATTCGGAGAACTGAACACTCACTTTTCATCAAAGAAACGTATTTTACGTCTAACCATTAAGGACTTGCCTCGTTACACTGCTCATTCGTAAGCCTTTTCTTGTGAATATGTGCCATGCTGAATGGCGCATGTTTGAATTATATTCAGTATTTATGAGCATACAATTACACACACATATTCACACAAACCCGCTCGAACGCGTGCAAGTGCAGGAACTAGCACGCACACGCGCGTGCACACACACACACACACACACACACACACACACACACACACACACACACACACACACACACACACACACACACACACACACACACACACAAACAACTTTGACCTGACGCCGTACAAGACGGACGTGCAAGTCGGCGCTCCTGGGCAGCCAAGGCCGGCTGTTGGCCTCATCTGTTTTTTTTTCTGCTCCTGGAATTTTTAGATTTCACTTAGGCTAGTACAAGTGCTGTTCAGTGTTTTCAGTGAATTCCATGGTGTCGGTGTACTTTTTAAGAAACTGAGCTTTACTTGCGATACATCGGTTCCCACCTACTGCCTCGCCCCCTTCCCTCTTTCTCTGGATTTGTGTTCCGATGATTTTAAGTATGGTGCTTCTTCGGTACAACAGAAAAACATTATATTCTCTTAAAAACAATTGTGGTTACCCAAACAGTGAAGTGATACACATATTAAAAAAATTTAGACATTTTTCATGCCGGGGCAGCAAAGGAGGCCGTCACACTCAACGGCGCATTCCCATACTCCGGGCTAGGAACAAGCAAAAGAAGGCCCAAAACCCGCTAAACGCTACCGACATTTGAAGTTCCCCGACTCTGGTACAGTTTCCCAAAGTTCCTCCTGTCTAATGTCACATCCCTCAACAACAAATAGACGAGCTGCACACTATCATCACTTCTGAATCACCGGGAATTAGCCATCACAGAGGCGTGGCAAATCCAGGCTGATACCATTCATATACTGGCTACAGCATCTTCCATCGCCTCCGCAACAAACAATCGTGGAGGAGGGGTCATCCTGTTGTCCCAGAATGACCTCTGCCCACCCCTTGGACGGAAGTTCTGGTTGACTGGAAGTGTTGTGGGTGCGGGTCAACCTCCTCACCACCCTTGCCTCGCCGCGTCCCTCATCTGCTGTGTGATTTACCACCCCCACGAGCCCCCACCAAACAACTGCTACTCAGCCACCTGACCCACACCACTGACCTTCTGCGCGTGCGATACCCATCATGCAAGATGATAATATGTGGTGATTTTAATGAAATAGACATCTTCGACTTGCAAAATGAGCCTCCATCTGTCACAAGTAGTAAACTTCCCACTTATGAACACAGAACCCGGATTTGATCCTTACTGATTTACATGACTGGTACCAGCCTCCTCCTAACCGTTATTTCTCCTGTCGGCCCGCCAGCAGACCACGTACAGTGTTATTCAGTTGCCCGTTTCCCCACCGGCGACCACCGAATTTAAAGGCAACAAGTCAAATAATAAACTCTCGAGGGGTTTACACGGTCACATTTTCCGAAAGTATGAACAATGGACCTCCTTCGGATCACCGGCTTTCACCCCCCATCAACAAGAATCAACCTACCGCCGATCACGCCTCAAACACCCAACCCTCACAGGGAAATAAAACCCCAAGAAAACTTCCCACAACACCCACAACACCTCACCAGAATAAAACGGCAAAAAACCCTTCCACCCAATCCCGTGCCGCCATGACCGAATTCCCCCGTGAAGCGAGCGGCCCCATGCATTGCCTTATTTTCCCGCACACCAAACCTACACCAGGGCCCCAGCTATCTGCCGGCCCGCCCTTAATTTCCCACAGTCAGCCCCAGGCCCGAACCCGTCCGCCTTCGGGCCCCCTCCTTGACCCGCCCTGCAGCCCATCAGGGTTTGAATGGAAGCCATCCCACCAAAAAAGCCCCCTTGAACAGCAAATGCCCATCAAATTGAAGAACGCATTTCACCCCATTCGGAAAAAAGCCTCCCATTGGGAAACAGCAAGCCATTACTTGGGCCCCCCCCCTGGTGAAAACCCAGCCTCCCGCTTGGGCAACCAGGACCCATCGCCAGCTTGAAATCCCGTTGGGCCCAAAATGCTTTTAAACTGCCCGTGGGGGCCGACTCGTCCCCACCTGACACGCAAAATTCCCCAACCCGGCTTCTTCACAACTTCCGAGCTTTCGACCTGTGCCACCCACCCATCCAAAAGCACAGCTCCACGGCATCAGGAGGCCTCAGCCGGCTGAACAGACTCTCCCAAAGGCAACAGCCAAGGCCGTCCCGGGTCAGTTTCCCCTTCTGCCCAGGGTGCAGGTTCCCCAGGAACAAGGGCCCCTTGCTTCCTAGTCAGTCAAGCTCCCCTCGCATACGGCATCCCCGGGATAAATGGGCCCACCATGCTCCAGCATGATAATCTTCCTGACCACTCGTGGAACCTCGAACTCCCTCCGGCCCCGCAAATCCGCACATCCCCAGGCCCCCTTGAATCTTCTTTGCCACCAACCCAACCCCCTCCCATCCCAAAGCGGAAAATCGTCGATTAGTTTGTTCCCCAACCCCGGCCCCTCGACATTTCCCTGGACCCCCCGTCGGAAAGGGCCTCCAATCTTTGCCACCGTAAGGTTTAAGCGCGGCCTCAAGCCTGGGTTCCCCCTCTCAGCTTCCAGCTTCTCAAGGCATTCATCCCTGCTAATTGACTTTGCTCCCAGGGTTTCACCCTCATTACCGCCCCCCGCCCCGGCCCTTAGCCACAAAAGGGGGCCAGAACTTCGGCGAAATGACCTATACCCGGGCCCCGGCTCCGTATGGCCCCCTCCCCCGCCCTATCCCCACCTCCCTGCACATTTCTCAAACTCATGCCATCAGCAAGTGACTGCTGCCCCCGACGCCGCCGACCCGCGGGCCCCGCCGCCGCCCTGGCGCCCCTAGGGGCCCCACTGGCCCTCCACGGGCCCGCACTTGCCGAAATCACACCGAACAATCCTTATACTTCCAACCTAGTCCTTTTCCTTTCATTTGTAACTTGGATTTTGTTTTTGTTTTTTTTGTGCCTATGATTGTTAGTTACTTTGTTATGTGTTGTTTATATGTTTATGTATATATAGTTTGTCTCTCTATCTGTATTTCGATGTATATTTTCAGCCTCTGGCTGCATGAAAATCAATAAACCGATTATTATTATTATTATTATTATTATTATAAACACACAAAAACACGCACACTCACAGAGGATTAATCACGCAGTTTAACCTGCTATTCCCTAAAAGGAAAATAATTTCCAACATAGCAGTAAGAGTTTATACTGTCTATGAATTTCTAGTTCTATTTAATTGGATTTCGTTCGTACAGGGAACAGGTAACTAACATCTGTCACTTTTTAGGAGATTGGAAAGACTATCTATCTATCTATCTATCTATCTATCTATCTATCTTAAAATATATATATTATATAATATATAATATATATATATATATATAATAATTTTTTTTTACTAAAAAAAGAAAAGAAAAAATTCAAACTAACACCCAGAAACCAAAATAAACAAGGCTAAACCCCGGTTCGAACGGAACCTTGAAAAGGTTATGACCCGAAGGTACTTCATGATGCCGGGGGGTTTTTATATATTTTATGTATTTTATTTTATATTAAATATATATAAATATATAATTTTAATATATATTAAAATATATATCATATTATAATTTTAAAAATTAATTTATATATATATATATAATTTTAAAATTATTAAAATATATAAATTTTTATTTTTATATAATATTTATTATATATATATAATTTTATAAATATATATATATATAAATTTTTTTTGTGTGTGTGTGTGTGTGTGTGTTGTGTGTGTGGGTTTTGTGTGTGTGTGTTGGGGGGTTTTTTTTGGGGGGTGTGTGTTGGGTTTTTTATTTTATATTATTTTATATATATTAAAATATTATATTAATATATTTTTTTATTATATATATTAATATATATAATATATATATATATATTTTAATATAAAATATAAAAATAAAATATAAAAATATAATTTTTAAAAAATTATATATATATATAATATTAATATATATAAAATATATATAATATATATATATATAAATATTAAATAAATATTTTTATGAGGGGGGTGCAAAGTCAGGGGAATTTCGTGACACAATTTTTAATAATGTTTAAGACTGGAATCCGCCTACGGTTTACAAATTAAATCTTATCTGGGGCAATTTTTTTTTTTTTAAAACCCAAAGGGCCCCAAAAGGTTGGGATTGCAAGGCACCCCCGTTGAACCCGCAAGAAATTAAAAAAGCCCCAAGGCAATTTTCCTAAATAAAAAGGGGGCGGTTTTTGCCAAAATTTTTTTGGGGGGTTTAAAAGGGGGAAAAATTTTATGGAAATTATCTAAAAAATTAAAATAAAAACTGCATTTAAGGGGATAAATGATTTTGATTTTACGTTTAAAGAATTAGAAAGAGAAAAAAATGTGCTAAAAAAAAATAGGTAAATTGGGCTTTCATAAATTAACATTATCTTGTTTTTAAAAATTTAATTTTATTCCATTTTTTTTGAAAAAAATCTGCAAATTCGAATTTTACTGCCGCTCCCGGCCCTTAAAATTACCCTCTCTACGAAAGGGTTACAGAATTAAAAATTTCCCCTTTTCACCAAAAAAATTTAAATATTTAAAAAAAAATTTTTTTTAACGGGGCTAAAAGGCTGTTGGTTGGAAAAAAAGACAAACAAAAAAGGGGGTTAGTGAAAGTTTCATTTTTCCACAAAAATAGGAAAAATTTGGGGATTTTTTTTTCAAAATTTTGGGTTTAGCCAGAAAAGATTAAAAAATTAGGCCCTTTTTTAAATTTTTTTACCATCAGGAAATTTAAAAATAAAAACTCAAGGATATTTTTTTTTAAAAAAAAGTTTCAATTTGGGATATAAGAGTTATAATTTTAAAATATTTTTCAAAAAAAGTTTCTTTGTAATATAGGCCCACCCTTAAAAAAAGGAAAAATTTTTTTTTTTTGGGACCCTGTTGGGGGCTTAAAAAAGGAAAAAAAACGGGGCAAAAAAAAGGTCAAAAAAATTTGAAAATAAAAAAAAATTTTTTTAAACCCCTTTTAATGTCCCAAAGGGGAAAAAGGCCGGGTTGTATTGATAAACTTTTTTTTAAATAGAAAAGGTTTGATAAGGGGGGGAAAAAAGGGGGGGGCCCCCCCTTTTAAATTAATACATTTTTAAAAAAATTTTTTTGGGGGATGGTAAGGGGGGAAAAAAGAATATTTTTTTTAAAAATTTTAATTTAAAATGTATACATGTTGTAAATTTTTTTTTTTTTGGAAAAATCATAATTTTTTCTCTTTTATTTTTTTAATTCACATTTTATATATTATCTTTTAAAAACTTTCTTAAAAATTCAATTGATTTATTTTTTAAAAATATTTTTTTTTTTTATTTTGTTTGTTCGTTTGATTTATTTCATTTATTTCATTAATTTTACTTTTATATCTTTTTATTCTTTTCATTCATTCTTTGATCCCATTTTGATTCTTTTTCTTTATTTATTTATTTAGCATTCATTATTATCTTTTTTGTTCATGGGATTAAATAAAAAAATGATGCAGTGACACACCCCCTTGGTCTTTTTTATCACTCAATCGTTTCTCTAGCTATCAAAATTTTAATTTAGAAAAAAACGGATTGAAAAGTGTCCGAAATGATATGAAATGTACGTTTCGAAATTTACCCCAGAACTAAAGAAGTTACTCGGAGTGAAATAGTAAAAGAAAATAATTGGTGTAATAAACTACTAATAGTATATAACATTTTTTTATCAATAGAAATAATAAATCAAGCCTCCGATTTATTTCATAGTTACCAGATATTTTTTGCACATATTTTTTAGTTTACTCTGGGGACTAAATTTATGTTGTTAAGGAGTTTTAAGGTAAGGTAACTTTGGCTAATAGCAAAAAAGAAGAAAAAAAAAAAAAAAAAAAAATTCCCGGACTTAAAAGTGTTTGAAAAACCAATTTCATTTGTCTGAAATGTTCCCTTTCTTAGACATTCAGTCCCCTCCGGTTTTCCCCTTCCTCTTCTCTCTTCCTCTCTCTCTCCTCTCTCTCCCCTTCTCTTTTCCCCTCCTCTCTCTCTCCTCTCTAAAATAATAATAAAATAGAAAAGAAATAACAAAATAAATATTATATTTTTAATTTTTGTTGTTATTTTTATTGCTATTATATTTTTATTATTATTATTTTTATTTTTTATTTTTTTTATTTTTATTATATTTTTCTTTTCTTCTTCTTTTCTTCTTCTTTTATATTATATATTATATTTTTTTATTATAATTATTATTATTTTTTCATTATAATTTTTATCATTTTATTTTTATTATAATTATTATTTTTATTATTTTTATTATTATTATTTTATTATTATTTTATTTTTTATTTTATTTTTATTATTACATTTTTATTTTTATTGCTTTTTCATTATTAAATACATTATAATGATAATATAAATAATAATGATAATGACAAGGAAAAACGATAGTAGAAAGTTGCAAAAACAACAAAAACAAAAACCCAATAACAATAACAAAACAATAACAACAAAAAAATAATTAATAAAAAAATAATAATAATGATAATAATAATAATTATTTTTATGATGTGATGTTAATAAAAATAATTAATAATAATAATAATAAATAAAATAATAAAATAAATTTTAAATAATAATTAATAAAAAAAAACAGAAAAATTTAATATTTTAAAATGATGAGATAATAGTAAAACTGATAATAATAATAACAATAATAACGTAATAATAATAAATAAAAATTTGAAAAACCCCTTATAAAATTGATGACAGAAAAATCAAACCATGATAGTGGAAAAAATAAGTAAAAAAAAAGAGAACCCTTATAAAAAAATATTCCAATGTTAGTGTTTTGGCTTGTGGGGGAATTCATTGACCTAGAAAAATTTTAAAAAAATCCCCGACTCTTCCCTGTCGCGCCGCGCTAGCAATATTAATTTTGTTTTCAATTAAAAATACCCCCCACGCAACGAAAACTGAAATTAATTGTTTTTTGCCAATGACGGACAACAAATACAAATTTTTACCCCCGTTTATAAAAAAAACAAGTGAAAAGGGTTTTAAAAAGGGGGTTTTAAAAAAAAAAATTTTTAA
>NC_051420.1:20306244-20311244 GCF_015228065.2 Penaeus monodon
ATACCCTTATATATAATTATTTTAATATTTTAAATATATATATATATTAAATATATATATATATATTTTAATATATAAAATTTTAATTTTAATAAAAATAAATTGTAAATGGAAAGAAAAGAGAGGGGGGAAGGGGATATTTTTTCGGGAATTAACTGACCATGAAAAAAACCCCCCGTTGGACGGTGTGATGTTCGCGAAAAAAGGGGAAAGTCCGTTCATTTTAGGGATATTTTAAACCACTCCTAGGAAAAAAAAAATATAAATTTTTAAAAAGGGGAACACTGCCCTCTAGAAAGCATATCAGAAAGTTTTGGGTTTTTTTTTCCCCAAAACATTTGTGTTTGGGGGACAGAAATTTTTTCAGGGTTTTTTCTTGTCAAATATTGCTACGTGTGATGACTTTGTGCTTTTGGGGATGTTTCTCGGGGTTTGCATAGTTTTTTTTTTTCAAAACAAATTTTAAACAGGGTTTATTTTATGTAAAAATAAAAATTTTATGATTATATAAATATTGTATATTTAAAATATATATGTATGTGTGTGTGAGGGGTGAGTGTGATGTGAGTGTAAAGTGTGTGTGGGGTGTGTGTGTGGTGTGTGTGTGTGTGTGTGTTTGTGTTGTGTGTGAAAAAATAACTGGAAAGTAAACAAAAATAAATAAAAAACAGTTACTACTCATAGAGCGGGGCAAATTTAAAAAGGGCCTAAAAAAGCGTGCGGATAATTTTAAGCTTTATTATTTTATGAATCTTAATTTTCTTATTGCTCATTTTTCGTCCTGTTACAGTTTTGATTAAACTTTTGTTTTTTCAGGTATTTGTAATTACATACAAGTGGGGCCCTTTTTTCAATTAATTTTTACACTAGGGGAGTAGAAAACCCTTTCCCCCTTTTTTTTCTTGACGCGGTTTAGGAAAACATTTAAATTTTTTCAAAGAAAATGTTTTTTTGGTTTTCCCCCGTAAAAGCCCACCTTTCAACACAAAGATTTAATGCGGGGGACCGGGGGCGTCCTTTTAGGTGAATGAACCATGTCCGGGCACTATATTTCCTTTTTCTTTTTTTAAACTAACAAAGATAAATTTTTTTTTGTCCATTTTAACGTTTTTGATGACCCAAATGGGTTGGGGCAAAGCAGAGTTTTAAATTTCCAAAACAAATAAATTTAAATATTTCTTGGGAAATAAATAAAATCACCCCCGCCCCCCCCTCCCAAGTGTATATATAACCCTACATATATATATACATAAGTTTTAGATGTAAATCTGTGTGTAATGTTCTGTGTATTTATGTGTTTTGGGGTTTTATATATATTATATTAAAATATATATAATATATATATATATATATATATATATATATATATATATATTATATATTTTAATATATATATATCCTTTAAAATATATATATATTTCATATATTATATTATTTTCTATATATAATTTTCTATATATAATTTTATTATTTATATACATTACAACACTATATATTTTTTAAAACCCTATGTTATAAATGAATAAATGGGTATATATATTACCCCTTGTCTCTCTCTGTTTTCTCTCTCCCCCCCCTCCCTCTCCTTCCCCGTTTTTTCTCTCTTTTCTCCCCCCTTCCCCCTCTCTCTCCTCTCTCTTCCTCTCTACATATTATATATATATATATATATATATAATATCTATATATATAAAATATATATATATATTATATTTTAAAAATATACATATATGTATTTGTATGTTGTTGTTTTTATGTATGTGTGTGTGGTTCCCCGATATTGGGATTATATAAAATTATATATATATATATTAAAATATATATATATATATATATATATTTTATATATATTTTATATTAATTTTATATAATATATATAATATATATTAATTTTAAATATATATATATATATATGTGTGTGTTGTGTGTTTTGTGGGTGTGTGGGTGTGCGTGTGTGTGTGTGGGGTGTGTGTGTGTGGGTGTAGTTTGGTGTGTGTGTGTGGGGGGGTGTGTGTGTGTGGTGGGGTGGGGGGTGTTTGTGTGTGGTGGTGGTGTGTTTTTGGGGGTTATTTTTTGTGGGTGTGGGTTTTGTGGTTTGTGGTATGTTGTGTGTGTGATTATGTATATATATATATATTATAATATATAATATATAATTTTTTAAAATATATTAATTTTATACAAATTTTATAATTTTTAAAATATATATATAAAATATATTATATTATTATTATATATATAATTATATATATATATTTATTATTATAATGTGTGTGTATGTATGTGTTTGGTGTGTATGTTTGGTGTGTATGTGTGTGTGTGGTGTGTGTCTGTGTGGTGTGTGTGTGTGTGTGTGTGTGTGTGTGTGTGTGGTGGTGTGTGTGGGGTGTGTGTGTGTGTGTGTTTGTGTATATGTGTTGCGTGTATGATATTAATATATATAAATATATATATATATATATATATATAATATTATAATATATATATATATATTCATTATTAATTATATAATATATATAATATAATATAAAATATTATATAAATATAATTATATATATTATATATGTTTTATGCATGCATATTAAAACATATATATTAAAAAATATATATAACATATATATAATTATATTATAATATATATAACTTTATAAAAATTCTAATATTATATATATATATAATTATATTATAATTAAATTTTTTATTATATATATATATATATAACTGTGTGGTTCTCTCTCTCTCTCTTTTTCTCTCTCTCTCTCTTCTCCCGTTCTCCCCCACTCTCTCTCTCTCTCTCTCCCCCTTTCCCCTCTCCCTATATTATATTATAAATATTTAATATATAATAATATATAAATATATATTATTATATAATATAAGATATGTTGTGTTTGGGGGAATATATACATTATATAGTATATATTATACATTTTATATATATATAATTAATATATATATTAAATATATATATATATATATAATTTTATTATATGTGGTGTGTTGTTTTTGGTGTGTGTGTGTGGTGTTGTGTGTGTTGTGGGGTGTGTTTGTGTGTGTGTGTGGGTGTGGGTGTGTGTGCTTGTGCGTGTGTGTAATATTTTGTAATAATTATATTATATAATATATATATATATTATATATATAAAATTATATATATATATATTATAATATATAAAATATATATATTATTATATATTATAAATATATATATAATATTATATATAATATATATTTTAATTATACTATATTGTTTTGTGTGTATATATAAACAAAAGGTTTGTGTGTGGTTTATAAATATAATAATTATATATATATATATATATATAATTTTATATTATATATATAAAATATATATTCATATTAATATATATATAATATATATATATATATATATATATATATTATTTTTTATTTTTTATATTATTATACATATGTATGGTGGGGGTGTGGACTCAGACGGGCACGCGCAATCTGGTTCGGGTTGAGTCCCGGCCGGCGCTTTTTCCCTAGGCAAAGATCTTTACCTCTTGCCGCCCACCGCTGGGGGAGGGACGCCATCCCCCGTCAAGCCGGGCCCCAGAACCGGTAAATAGAGATGGTGACTCGATAAAAAACCCCTGTGTGTGTGTGTGTTGGTTGTGGGTGTGTGTGTGTGTGTGTGGTGTTTGTGTTGGGTGTGTTGTGTGTTGTGTGGTTTTGTGTGTGTGTGTGAGTGAGTGTATGATGGTGGGTTGAGAACTACCAGTGATAATTACTTGACTAACAATCCCCCTGGGAAAGAATCATGGATCAGCCACCCTAATATAAAGTCAACTACATGATGTCAACACGGCACAAGTGTGTATACATTATATTGGATATATTCTTTTTATATTTATAAATATTTTTATTTTAAAAAAAAAATAAATATAAATATAGAAAAAAAAAAAAAGAAGAAAGAAGAAGAAGAGAGATAAAAAAGAAAAGGGGGTAGAATAAGGGTGAAAGGGGAAAAACAAGCGAAAAATAAAAAATAAAAAAAAAAAAAAAAATAATATATTAAAAAATTTAAAGGGATATAAATTATAAAAAAAAAAAAATAAAAAAAATAAAAAATATAAATATTAATTTAATAAAAAAAATTTTAAAAAATAATAATATAAAAATAAAAAAATATATATATAAAATAAAATAAATATATTTTATATATTAATATATAATAAGTGTATATATTATATAATTATTTTAATTTTTTAATAAAATATTAAAATATATATATATTTTATATATATATATAATTTTATTTTATATATATATATATAAAATATTATACCGCACACACTCGGCTTTTATTTCAATTTATTTTGTTTTTCCCGAGTAAGGAATTTCACTCCCCCTCTCTCGCGAACATTTTGGGCCTTTTTCTCGTTCTTTTGGGAATTTTTCTTTCCCCCCCGTTTTATTGCAGCGGCCGTTTGGGAAATTTTTTACTCCGCGCTGCCCAGTCTTTTATTCAAAACGGCTTTTTTTCCCTGCAATTAGGGAAACGGGTTTTTTGGAAAAATTTTTCTAGTTGGAAAACCTAACAAATTTTTATCGGAGGGCCTGTTAGAGCTTTCACCCAAAACAATCAATCCCGGGGGGGCCCTTTATCGGAGGGGGGATTACCCCCGGGGGGCGGCCGGGGCCGGGAAACCCTTTCCATTACCAATTTTTTTACGGGGGGGGAACAACTTTTAAAAAAAAAAGAAAAAAAAATAAAAAAAAATAAAGAAAGAAAAAAAAAAAAGAAATAAAAATAAAAAAAAAATAAAAAAAAGGGGGGGAATGAGGTTTTAAAAAAATGGGGAGGGGGGGGGGGGGGTGGGGGGGGGTGTGTGGGGGGTGGGGGGGGGAAAAATAAAAAATGAAAAAATAAAATATAAAAATATATAAAAAAACCCAAAGGGAAAACGGAAGGGGGGGGGAAAACAACGGAAGGGGGAAGGGAAAACCCAAAAGGAATAAAAAAAAAAAAAAAA
>NC_051420.1:20316244-20318068 GCF_015228065.2 Penaeus monodon
AGAAAATGAAATCAGAAATGGGATCAAATGAAATGAAATAAATAGAAGTAAGATGATATAAGATATAGTAAAGTGTAATGAAGTAGAATGAAATAAATCAAACGAAACGAAACGAAACAAAATAAAATGAAATATGATAAATCAAAATCAAATTAGTAATTTTTAAGGAAAGGATTTTTATCAATACTATGTTATATCATATATAAAATCTGTGAATTATATAAATGAAAAGCAAGAAAGGAATAATTCCATGATTTTCCCTACCATACCATTCAAAAAATTAACATTCCTACTAAACATGTCAGTACACTCTTTAAAGGTATCAGGGCAATTTCAAGACAGTATAAGATATGTCTATATACACGACGCCCTATACACAGTGAACGAACTAAACTAGTTTTAAAATAATGTGATTAATCAACTTACCCACTCCAGAGGCCGCGTGCCTCCCCCCTCTACCACCCAGTTAATCAACCAGCCTAGTTCTATACAAAACCAAAATGATATATATGCTAATGAGGGCAACTACGGACCTTTTCTTGTTGTGACGATGGTGAGAAGGAGTGAGTTTCAAGGCACAATTCTTATCATTATGTCCTTTACTATATTCATTTATTTGACCTTTATTTTTAAGAAACCCGAGTTTTTATCCTAATAGTTTAGCATCTATTTGTGGACGCCCAGAGCACACAGCTGGTCACGAGAAAAATAGGAAAAATAGTATCCATTTCAGTTATAGCGTGGGCCTATATATACAAAGATGAATCATGTTAATGAAAAATATTTCTAGAGAATCTGGATAACTCTTATATACTCTAGAAGTTGTCAGAACTAGTTTTTAAAAACAATGACTCCGTTGATTTATTTATTCTGTAATTCTGAGTGCGTAAACAAATTTACATGAGTAATGGCATAATTTTTTAAATACATTTTCTGTGCATAGAACTGAATGGAACTTTTTGTCAGAAAAAATAAAGGCCAGACACTGGTGTCCTATATGTGTGGCGAATGCACACAGCACTTTCGGACTAACTCCCCGATTTGATTTTGTCGATGTTTCTTAATCCAACCATACAATTTTGTCCATTTATATTGTCTCGCTTGACAAATGTTTATACTTTTAGAGAATATTGTAAAAGCTGTCTCCATTATATGATGAGTAAAGAGGAAGTGGTTTTAATTCTAGTAACGAAACAGCGTCGTAGGACCGCAGCCCGCAGTACCTTCGGACGAGCGTCTGCCAAGCAGTGCTGGTTCAGTGGAATAATTCTGTATATTGCACGACTTACTTTCAAGAAAAACAACATAAGGAATAAGTAAATGTAACTTCTTATGTACAATGTTACCCTATATGATTAAAGTTATGTAACGCATCATACACATATTTCTTGCTCTCTTTCATGCACACTCGCTTTTGCATACGTCTGAATATCATATTACGTATACAGTGTACATGCTAATGCAGGTTATATGCCCTTAACATCGCAGTTTTTATATTTAATTTTCCTAGCACTGAATTTACGCAGTGAAACCTTTTCTTCGCCGACTTTTATCCAAGCCTCCCGCGAATAAATTCTTAGAGCAAATGCACACCTTGAAACCGCCTTATTATTGTATGAGCATTGTCTTGGACGGCGGTCCCTTCAATTTCTTGCGTGTGTATGCAACTGAGTGCATCTGCAAATCCCATTTAAGCTCTTGGCTTAGTAGATACATAGAAAGATGAGTGACCAGAACCTAAGAGGCTTAGTCTTTCATTGTACAAGAAAACGCTGAAATTGACACACAGTACAACATATTATGTTTAAATATATATATTATATA
>NC_051420.1:20320668-20324171 GCF_015228065.2 Penaeus monodon
CATTTCATTTGATCCCATTTCTGATTTCATTTTCTTTATTTATTTATTTAGTCATTCATTATTATCTCTTTTGTTCATGTGGATTAAATAACAAAATGATGCAGTGACACTACCCCTTGGTCATTTTCATCACTTCAATCGATTCTCTACGCTATCGGAATTTAATTTAAGAAATAACGGATTTGAAGTGTCCGATATGATATGAAATGTACGTTTCGACAACTATTTACCCTCAGAACTAAAGAAGTTACTCGGAGTGTCAATAGTAAAAGTAATAATTGGTGTAATAACTACTAATAGTATATAAGCTATTTTTATATCAATATTGTAATAATAAATCAAGCCTCCGATTTATTTTCATAGTTACCAGATATCATTTCTGCACATTACTTTTACGTTTCACTCTCGGGACTAAATTTATGATTGTTGTTAAGGAGTGTTAAGGTAAGGTAACTTTGGCTAATAGCAAGAAAGTCAAGCAAAAAAAAAAAAAAAAAAAAAATTGCCCGGACTTAGAAGTGTTTAGACAACCAATTTCATTTGTCTGAAATGTCTACCATTCTTAGACATTCAGTCCCCTCCCGTTTCTCTCTCTCTCTCTCTCTCTCTCTCTCTCTCTCTCTCTCTCTCTCTCTCTCTCTCTCTCTCTCTCTCTCTCTCTCTCTCTCATAATAATAATAATAATAATAGTAGCAATAACAACAATAAATATTACTATTATTAATTTTGTTATTATTATTATTGCTATTATTATTATTATTATTATTATTATTATTATTATTATTATTATTATCATTATCATTATTATCATTATTATTATTATTATTATTATTATTATTGTTATTTTCATTATTATAATTATCATTATAATGATAATATGAATAATAATGATAATGACAAGGATAACGATAGTAGTAAGTGCAACAACAACAACAACAATAACAATAACAATAACAATAACAATAACAACAATAATAATAATGATAATAATAATAAAAATGATAATAATAATAATTATTATTATGATGATGATGTTAATAATAATAATAAAATAATAATAATAATAATAATAATTATTATTATTATCATTTTTATTATTATATATCATTATTATTATTGTTGTTATTGTCATTGTTATTGTTATTGTTATTGTTGTTTTTGTTGTTGCACTTACTACTATCGTTATCCTTGTCATTATCATTTTTATTCATATTATCATTAATGATAATTAAATAATAAAGACAAAATAATAATAATGATAATAATATAAATAATAACAATAATAATAATAATATAATAAAAATAAAAAAAAAAATAATAATAAGAAAAAGAATATATAAAATAATAATAATAATAATAATAATAATAATAAAAATAATAATAATGCAATAATAAAATAACAAAATTAAAAATAGTAATATTATTTTTGTTATTGTACTATTATTATTATTATTATTAGAGAGAGAGGGAGAGAGAAGGGGAGGGGGAAGGGGGGGAGAGGGGGGGAAAAGAGAGGAGAAGGAGACGAGAGAGAGAAGAAGAGAGAGAGAAAGGGGGGGGGGGAAGAAGAGAATTGAGAGAGAGGGGGAGAAGGGGAAACGGG
This sequence comes from Penaeus monodon, assembly GCF_015228065.2. NCBI lineage: Eukaryota > Metazoa > Arthropoda > Malacostraca > Decapoda > Penaeidae > Penaeus > Penaeus monodon. The sequence goes on from NC_051420.1 coordinate 20,322,272, forward strand.
GAGGGGAGAAGAAGAAGGGAGACATTTTTAACAAAGAAAAGGGCAAACAATTCTAAGTCCGGGGGAAAAATTTTTTTTTTTTTTTTTTTTTTTTTTTTTTTTTTTTGCTTTACTTTCTTGCTATTAGCCAAAATTCTTTCCTTTAAAAATCCTTAACAACAACATAAATTTTAGTCCGAGAGTGAAACGTAAAAAATAATGTGCAGAAAAGAATCTGGTAACTATGAAAATAAATCGGAGGCTTTATTTTTTTTATTACAATATTGATATAAAAAAAGCTTAATACATTAGTAGTTATTACACCCAAATTTTACTTTTATATTTACACTCCGAGTAACTTCTTAGTTCGAGGGTAAAAAAGTTGTCGAAACTTTCATTTCATATATATCGGACACTTAAAAACCGTTATTTTTTAAATTTAAAATTTCCCATAGGTAGAGAATCGATTGAAGTGATGAAAATGACCAAGGGGTAGGTCCCCCTGCATATTTTTTTTTAATCCAATGAACAAAAAGAGATAATAATGAAAGACTAAATAAATAAATAAAGAAAATGAAATCAGAAAAGGGGTCAAAGAAATGAAAAAAGAATAGAAGTAAGATGATATAAGATTAGTAAAGTGTAATGAATAGAATGAAAAAAAATCAAACGAAACGAAACAAAATAAAAGAAATATGATAAAAAAAATAAATTAGAAATTTTTTAAGGAAAGGATTTTTACAATATATGTTATATATATATAAAATCTGTGAATTATAAAATGAAAAGCAAAAAAAGGGAAATTTAATTCCATGATTTCCCTACCAACCATTCAAAAAATTAACATTCCCACAAACATGTCGTACACTCTTTTAAAAGGTATCGGGCAATTTCAAGACAGTATAAGTATTCTATATAACGACGCCCTATACACATGAAAAGAACTAAACTAGTTTTAAAAAAAATGGATTAATCAACTTACCCACCAGAGGCCGGTGCCTCCCCCCCTCTACCACCATTAATCAACCAGCTAGTTCTATACAAAAAAAAAATGATATATATGCTAAGAGGGCAATACGGACTTTTCTTGTTTTGACGATGGTGAGAAGGAGTGAGTTTCAAGGCACAATTCTTATCTTATGTCCTTTATATATTCATTTTTTTGCCCCTTTTTTTTTAAGAAACCCGGTTTTTATCCTAATAGTTTTGCCCGAGACACAGCTGGTCACGAGAAAATAGGAAAAAGTACCATTTCGTTATGCGGGGCCATAATACAAGATGAATCATGTTAATGAAAAAATTTTTAGAGAACTGGATAAATCTTATATACTCTAGAAGTTGTCAGAAAAATAGTTTTAAAAAAAAATACTCCGTTGATTATTTATTCTGTAATTCTGAGGCGTAAAAAAATTTTCAGAGTAATGGGAAATTTTTTTTTAAAATTTCTGTGCATAGAACTAATGGAACTTTTTTAAGAAAAAATAAAGGGCCCGACACTGGTTCCCCCTTTTGTGTGGCGAAGCCCCCAAAAGCACTTTTGGACTAACTCCCCGAAATTTTATTTTTTCGAGTTTCTTAATCCAACCCTCAATTTTGTCCATTTTTATGTCTCGCTTGACAAATGTTTATACTTTTAGGAATATTGTAAAAAAGGGCTCCATTATTGATGAGTAAAAAAGGAAGTGGTTTTAATTTAGTAACGAAACAGCGTCGTAGGCCCCCAGCCCGCAGTACCTTCGGCGAGCGTCTGCCCAACGTGCTGGTTTAGTGGAAAAATTCTGTAATTGGCACGACTTACTTTCAAAAAAAAAAAAATAAGGAATAAGTAAATGTAATTCTTATGACAATGTTTTCCCTATATGATTAAATTTTGTAAGCATCATACACATATTTTTGTCTCTTTCTCACACTCGCTTTTGCA
>NC_051420.1:20326771-20334159 GCF_015228065.2 Penaeus monodon
ACACACACACACACACACACACACACACACACACACACACACATGTATATACACATATTACCATAACCCATTTCCGCTTATCTTGGGAGGCTGAAATTTTACATGCATGATACACATCTCTGTCAGTTATGTATTGATTCGTCAGTTCAGGATTGGTCAGAGATCTGCGGAAACAGCTCAGGGCGACCCCAGTCGGCCATTGATGAAGATGCCATTTTGGAAGATCGCTGTATTGCTATTCGTCAGCTAGCCCAAGATTTCAAGATTAGTGTTGAGTCTGTGAACTAAATCAAAAGTTGTCTGCTTGATGAGCTCCCACGGTATTCACACCATTCTTCTGATGCTCTATTAGCCATGTGCCAAGAAAACTAGGGACATGACAGATTAATTATGCAGGATGAAATTTGGGCCTATCACTATGATCTAGTTCCAGTCACAACTTTGACCCCCCAAAAAGACACCTGTCACACCCTCACTAGGGAAGGTCATGCTCACAGTCTTCTTGGACATGGAACAGTGATGATGGATTTCCTGGCAAAAAGGGCACTTTACGAAGCTTTTCCCCCACAGAAATTTTGAAAGGCTATCAAAACCAAGAGGCGCGGAATGTCGACGAAAGGTGTCTGCCTACAAGAAAAAACCCTTTCCCACTCTCCATTGCCCCAGCCGGAAGTACGGGGCTGTGGCTACGACATCCTTCCTCATCCTCCTTATTTTCCTGACCTTCTTCCATCTGACCTTCACCTCTTCAAATCCATGATGTCATTTTTCTATGTCCACGGGAAATCGATCAGGGGAAATCTTTAAAAGAGTGCCTGTGCATGTTGGTGCATGGCTTTTGCATGTGCGTGGGTGCATGTGTGTGTGTGGTGTATGTGTTGGTGTGTTTTGTGGGGTGTGTTGTTGTGGTGTGTTGGGTGGGTGTGTGCATGTGTGTGTGTTGTGGTTTGCAGATACTATATCTTCTTTTTTCGGTAGTTCTGTCTGGGCCCCCGGGGCAAAGCATGATACTTTTTTGTAGTTTCCATTTGTGATGCTCTTGAAGTAGTACTGAGGGGCCCCGTTCCTTCCCCCGAAATGCCGTGTTTCCCTTTTTAGGTAATCATTTTCATTTTTATCCGGCTTGGGACCACACTGACTTGGGGTGGCTTGGCCACCAGTGGGTAGGTGGCAATCGGGGGGAAGTTCCTGCCCAAAGGAACACGAGCCGGCCGGTGACTCGAACCCTCGAACTCAGGTTGCCGTCGTGCCAGTCTTGAGTCCGATGTTCTAATCATTCGGCCACAGCGGCCGTGGCGATCATGGGCTTTCCATGACATTCTTGGAAATTTTAGAGCGGGGGTTTTGCCATTACCTTCCCCCCGTTTTTTTTTTTTTTTTTTTTTTTGCATCGAGTTGTAAGGAGGAGATTTACTTAGGGGGTTGTCCTGGGTACCATAGCTCGATTAAGTAAGACGTTATACTATGCCGTTCATGACATGCTGATCCTCTATAGACGTAAATGGGAACGATTCCCGGATTCAGGAACTGCTTAAAGTTTTTTAAAATTTGAAGAGTGTGAAGGATGCGGCATCTTACATAAGTAGGTGTACTACAATTTCATGAATAAATACTTTTTTTCGCTTAGGACAGAAGAAGAATAAAACTTGGAATACGTGATAGGTTATTAAAGTATCAGGATATTGATATAGATACACATAATACTTATATGTATGTATGTAAATACATATACGTATGTGTATAATTAGTTTGTGTAAGCATAGAAGAGTACGTAAGAATGCTTCCACACTGTATGAATCATGTATTATTAGATATCTCCAAAATTACCTTGCTGTGTGATGAAAAATGTCAGTGAATACAAGATTTTTGCAGTGTTGCTCTGAATCTGCTTCCAATTCATGTAAAAATTTTCGCATGTTTACCTTTCCAATTAGCTTGTTGCCGTGTTGATTATTCATGAGATTCGTTGAAGTGGGGGTTGGTTAGGTAAGGTAAATCTTACTACTACTTTTGACCGATGTTAAGAGGGGAAAACTTCCCTTTTTACTTCAATGCCTTCAAAAAAAGGCATCGCATTTGTCCATTAGTTTATGGAGTAAGCTATTGTAGCTTGTCCTTTTTTATTTCTATTTTTATCTTATTCACTTGTTATTTCTGTTTGTTGGTTTCCGCTCGTGGAGTCGTTACTGGATTTTTTCGACGATTTGCTTTCTTTTTCATGGGCTTAAATACTAGTAGTTTTAAATATTTTGTCAAAATGCGTGAAATTCATTTGCTTAAAGAAATGCACACACACGCACGCACGTGCGCGCGAGCGCAAACACACACACACACACACACCACACACACACACACACACACACAACACACCACACCACACACACACACACACACACAAGACAGTTATCATTAACTAGTCCTTAGTCCAGTTGTTTTCAGATTGGATATGATTACCCCCGTTGGAGTAGAAATGCTGTTTTTATCATTTATTTATTTATGATTATTATTGTCACCTTTTTTTATTATTTATTTATTTATTTATCATTATATTTTTTTTTTTGGGGGGGGTAATCAGGCACCTTTAAAAAGCAATAGCAGTAAACTGACAAATAATAAAATTTGATTAATAAATGACTGACTAGGTAAAAAGAAAAGTAAACTAAATAATAATGATGCTACATAAATAACAATTACTACTGATGACTTAGCATTGCGAGACTGGTTCTCTGCGTTAATGTGTATGAAAATCAAAGTCAGGAAACAGTTGAAAGATACAGATGCTGATATGCGATATACATTGTTCTTTTGCAAACTTTCGAATAGACATTTTATTAAAGGCCAAACGCTACCATGTTTCCCTTTAACAATGCAGCAGAAATGTTTTTTTTCTATCAATTACCAAAAGAAATGATCCTTTCATTCCAGCTTGTATTAAAAGGAAGAAAGCTTTTTAATTTGATCTATTATCGGTGGAAAATGTTCAGATTCTATTTCATGAGTGAAATTAATTTCTTGCATAAAAATACAATAATCATTGTAGTTTTTATTTAACATCATAACCAGAGGTAGTGAAGATCTATCACAACACTGCCAGTGGTAACGCTACCAAAGGATTAAATAACACCGACTTAGGGCATGATATAGATATGTTTCCCTGTGTGAAAAAAAAAACAATTAATTACACACAATATAAAGGAAAAGCGTTTGGTTATTGCTACAATCATAAAATAAACTGGTTTGGCAAATATAATTAATTAACTTTTGCTGGTCGCTATTCTAGTGTTAACACTTTCAGGCAAATGCAAACCCAGACTAGAATAGCGACCAGTATTTCTTTCGCTTCGTGTCAGGTACCTCAGCATTATCACTGCAGTTATTATTATCATTATTATTATTTATTATTATCATTATTATTATTACAGTATTACTATATGCTGATGATAATCATGAGCATCATCCTCATTATCATTATGATTATTGTCATTGTCATTACCATTGTCATTATTACTGTTGGTATCACCTATTTTTGTCGTTGATATTATTATCATCACTATTACTATCATCAGCATCATCAGTAACATGAGTTGTTATCAATATTTGAGACTTTTAACCATATTGCCAGTGCAGTTCTGGGTCAAGCGACGTGATGGATTGTAGACTAAAGGTCCAAATAATGATATATGACCTTAACTCAATCCAATTTACCACTCACCCCATTCCCCCCCACAGGGCTTCTGTCGTTTATTTAGCTAAAATATATATAGCCTTTTCTGACTTACACAAATAAAAATAAAATGGCTGAGCCTCCAGAGAACACAAGGCTCTTTTAAGGAGGCGCTTGCTATATGGGATTCAGCGTGTATTTAGTCTTTAGTCTAAATCATTCTACTCGTAGATGGGCAGCAATGATTTCAATAATAAAGACAAAAATTTAGAGTTTAAGATATACAAAGAACAGATTGGTAAACCCATATAGTACTAATTGACTATATAGGACTATATAGTAAAAATTGATAATATAGTTCATAAAAACAATTAAGAATAATGTATTGTACAAGGTTCTCTCTCTCTCTCTCTCCTCTCTCTCTCTCTCTCTCTCTCTCTCTCTTCCTCTCTCTTTTCTCTCTCTCTCTCTCTCTCTTCCCCCTTCTCCTCTCTCCCACACAACACACACACAAAACACACAACACACACACACACAAACACACACCACAACACACACACACTCACACAGATACATAATACTTACCAACATTTAACCATGCATACATATACATATACACATGCACATATATTTAAAAATGTATTCATAAAAACAAATTGTACTCATACACATTCATACATACCTGATATCTATATGCAAATGCTCATATTAATTAGCGCTTACATCTTATAGTGTTTTATATCAGAATTCATTTTGACATATGTAGTGAATAGGTCTTTTTTTTGAGTGACGGTAGTGATTGAGCGTTGTGCAGATGTGGGTGCAGATTATTCCATACAATAACACCATGATGTATAGTATATATCTTTGACTGGTTTGAGCCTACAGTTGGACGCTTTATTAGTGAGTTGGATCGCATAGGATATCACAAAATATTTATGTACCTGAATAGGTTATTTTCGTACACATTGCTACTTTGAAAATGAAAAGTGCACAAAAGTAATTATTTCTCTCAGTTTCAATGGTTTCAGTGTATAAAATGCACTATTTGTATGGTCATAATCCAGCAATTGTTGCAGTATGTGAGCTGCGGGTAATTTAATGAACAATAGATGCATTTGCGGGCATTCATGATGAGAAAGTAATGCGTATGGTACAGATTACCACATTGTTTTTTTTATTATTATTACTTATTTATTATTATTATTATTTTATGTATATTGTTTATGTGAATATATCGATAATCACTATTTCCAGGAAATTTAGTTTCGGTTTCCCTTGACTAGGGTTTACGTATTAAAATTACCGGCAAAAATTTAGGGGAAAATGTCTTATCAGGGTTAAATATAACATAATAGTATTTAACAACATTTAGCGTCAGTTTGTTTAAAGAAATCTTTTGACCGATAGTGGCAAGTTTGATGTTGCTAGCAATTTGATTAATATTGTTACCTGAAACATAAAGGTTACTGTCATCAGTATATAAGATAAATGTTAGATACGAAAATGATTTTACAAAACCATTGACATGAATCAGAAAAAGAAGAGGATGTCCTAATAGTGATCCTTGAGGTACACCATGAGATAATGGAAGGCAATCTGAGTTGGAGCCATTTTATGAAACAAACCGTTCTGTTTGACATATGAGTGAAGCAAGTGGTTAGCTGAGACACTGACACCATAATGATAGAGTTTTGAGAGCAGAATTATGTGATTAACCATGTCAAAAGTCTTAGATAAATTTAGACACATAGCAATGGTGAATTCGTTATCCAAAGCCTTGTAGATATAGTTTGAAAAATATATAACAGCCATTTCTGTTGATTTATTTCTTCTAAATCCAAATTGGCAATCTGATAGAATACTGTTTCTTGCATATGAGATGATTTTGCAATCTGATTTGGATTTTCTCCAGTTTTACTTATTACGTGTAGAAATGAACCGATTTGTGAACTGGGCTAACCTTTGCTGTCTCGAGTTTATCTGGGCATATACGCGTAAGTGTTGCACAAGACACGGGAAATGGTAGACAAATGAGATTTAATCATTGGTGACGTGATACCATCATAACCAGTTCAGTTAATTACCTACCTCAGAGAGTTTTAGATTCCGTTAGGGTGTTCAAAGATAAATTTGTGTTGTACGAAGGCCTAATGAAATTCATGAAACTGGAATGGGTGAGTGACATTGATAATTATGCTATTTGAAACAATACTGATACAGTGAGAAATTTTACCAGAATCTCGTGACTGACCTGGCTCTACTTCTATCGTTTGATTCTGAGATGTATTATTTCTCTTTAGAATTTAATTAAAGACCGTCCATGTGTCCCTGTAGTTATGTATAGTAATTCCTGCGAGCAGAGCGAATCACCTTAGTGAGATGATTACATGCTCGCCTGAACTGATCTCTTTAAGTAATCGGCCGTTTTGCATATAGGCGCTGGAGCCTTATCTCACTTCTAAGAGCCCTTATTGCTGTAGTTGTGAAGGGTTAATCATATGATTTGGATCTGATTAATTTAGATTTTACATATACATACACAGTAGAAAAAATAGTGAACTAGTTATCGTAAGCAATATTAGGTCGTTAGACCAGTAAACTATACCCGAGCCTATATCAGTTAAGAAATCCCTAAACTGGCCAGATTTCTCCTCATTAAAATATCTGTAGCTTACTTTTATTTCCTTCATTGTTTCCTTGTTTTGATTAAGGCGGTTTTTAAAGGTTAAAAAAAAATGGGGAAATGGTCAGAGATGGTGTGGATGACACCGTTTGTTACATAATTGGATAGTTGGTTGGTCCTAATGCGATCTATCAGAGTGGCTAACGTGGGAAGTAAATAGCAATGTTTAATTGAATAGGGCTATGAAGTCTTGAACGCTGGCATCTGATATGTTCTTGAGTTCTTCTGTTATGTCTTTCATACTATCTAGGAAAACTTTAAAATCCGTGTGAGGTCATTTGTAAACTATGCCGGCCACCAGGTTTATCTGTTGATTCTTAATTTCTATAAAGCGTTTCCAACAATGCTCCATTGTTATACATTGTTTGTGTAGGCATTGTAATTGGGTGAAGAGACGCAGATATCTTCAGTTAATTTGGTTTCACAGAAGTACGAAATTCAAAATTGAAGTTCAGTTGTCTATGAATGTATCGAGATAGAGAGGGAAGTAGTTAATATTTAGACTTGTAATGGAGATCACATCTTTAGACAGCCGGAGGACACTGCCGAGCTAAGAATCAATAAAGAAATACTTGCAGCCCGGATTATTGAGGCTTCAGTTAGATAGGAAAAATATGTCTGAGTCAGTTTGATTTGTGATATCAGAGGTACTGGGTGGAAAATTATAGTAATTGACTTTTTCCAAGTTATCCAAAGATATTATGTTTAATTTAGAGTATTGCTCTATTCGAAATCACTAACATTGTTGAAAGCAAATATGAAAGTATCCATCATAAATTTGAAACTATGATAATGTTGACTGGCTTATAAACCTGCGTCTGTTTCCTCTCACGCTGCATCGGCCTCCCTGTGGCTCTCGTGGCACCTCTTGGCGCCTCAGCGTCTGAGGTGAATGCAGGCGCGGCAGTCGGGTACTCGTGGACACCGCATGAGGAAACTCTTGCACAGATGCTATCTGAGGGAAGGAGCAGGCGGTGTTTTAGGGGGACTTGCGGCGACGGCACGAAGAGAGAAAGCCTTCCATTTCTCCGGAAAGCT
>NC_051420.1:20334259-20346759 GCF_015228065.2 Penaeus monodon
CTTTTTTTACTTCCATGCTCAAAAAGGCACGCATTTGTCCATAGTTTATGGAGTAAGCTATTGTAGCTTGTCCTTTTTATTTCATTTTATCTTATTCACTTGTTATTTCTGTTGTTGGTTTCCGCTCGTGGAGTCGTTACTGGATTTTTCGACGATTTGCTTTCTTTTTTATGGGCTTAAATACTAGTAGTTTAAATATTTTGTCAAAATGCGTGAAATTCATTTGCTTAAAGAAATGCACACACACGCACGCACGTGCGCGCGCGCGCACACGCACACACACACACACACACACAACACACACACACACACACACACACACACACACACACACACACACACACCAAACAAGACAGTTATCATTAACTAGTCCTTAGTCCAGTTGTTTTCAGATTGGATATGATTACCCCCGTTGGAGTAGAAATGCTGTTTTTTATCATTTATTTATTTATGATTATTATTGTCACCTTTTTTTATTATTTATTTATTTATTTATCATTATATTTTTTTTTTTTGGGGGGGTAATCAGGCACCTTTAAAAAGCAATAGCAGTAAACTGACAAATAATAAAATATTGATTAATAAATGACTGACTAGGTAAAAAGAAAAGTAAACTAAATAATAATGATGCTACATAAATAACAATTACTACTGATGACTTAGCATTGCGAGACTGGTTTCTCTGCGTTAATGTGTATGAAAATCAAAGTCAGGAAACAGTTGAAAGATACAGATGCTGATATGCGATATACATTGTTCTTTGCAAACTTTCGAATAGACATTTTATTAAAGGCCAAACGCTACCATGTTTCCCTTTAACAATGCAGCAGAAATGTTTTTTTTTCTATCAATTACCAAAAGAAATGATCCTTTCATTCCAGCTTGTATTAAAAGGAAGAAAGCTTTTTAATTTGATCTATTATCGGTGGAATAATGTTCAGATTCTATTTCATGAGTGAAATTAATTTCTTGCATAAAAATACAATAATCATTGTAGTTTTTATTTAACATCATAACCAGAGGTAGTGAAGATCTATCACAACACTGCCAGTGGTAACGCTACCAAAGGATTTAAATAACACCGACTTAGGGCATGATATAGATATGTTTCCCTGTGTGAAAAAAAAAACAATTAATTACACACAATATAAAGGAAAAGCGTTGGTTATTGCTACAATCATAAAATAAACTGGTTTGGCAAATATAATTAATTAACTTTTGCTGGTCGCTATTCTAGTGTTAACACTTTCAGGCAAATGCAAACCCAGACTAGAATAGCGACCAGTATTTCTTTCGCTTCGTGTCAGGTACCTCAGCATTATCACTGCAGTTATTATTATCATTATTATTATTTATTATTATCATTATTATTATTACAGTATTACTATATGCTGATGATAATCATGAGCATCATCCTCATTATCATTATGATTATTGTCATTGTCATTACCATTGTCATTATTACTGTTGGTATCACCTATTTTTGTCGTTTGATATTATTATCATCACTATTACTATCATCAGCATCATCAGTAACATGAGTTGTTATCAATATTTGAGACTTTTAACATATGCCAGTGCAGTTCTGGGTCAAGCGACGTGATGGATTGTAGACTAAGGTCCAAATAATGATATATGACCTTAACTCAATGCAATTACCACTCACCCCATTCCTCCCCACAGGGCTTCTGTCGTTTATTTAGCTAAAATATATATAGCCTTTCTGACTTACACAAATAAAAATAAAATGGCTGAGGCTCCAGAGAACAAAGGCTCTCTTAAGGAGGCAGCTTGCTATATGGGATTCAGCGTGTATTTAGTCTTTAGTCTAAATCATTCTACTCGTAGATGGGCAGCAATGATTTCAATAATAAAAGACAAAATATAGAGTTTAAGATATACCAAAGAACAGATTGGTAAACCTATATAGTACTAATTGACTATATAGGACTATATAGTAATAATTGATAATATAGTTCATAAAAACAATTAAGAATAATGTATTGTACAAGGTTCTCTCTCTCCTCTCTCTCTCTCTCTCTCTCTCTCTCTCTCTCTCTCTCTCTCTCTCTCTCTTCTCTCTCTCTCTCTCTCTCTCTCTCTCTCTCTCTCTCACCCACACACACACACAAACACACACACACACACACACACACAAACACACACACACACACACACACACACTCACACAGATACATATATACTTACCAACATTTAACCATGCATACATATACATATACACATGCACATATATTTAAAAATGTATTCATAGACAATTGTACTCATACACATTCATACATACGCTGATATCTATATGCAAATGCTCATATTAATTAGCGCTTACATCTTATAGTGTTTTATATCAGAATTCATTTTGACATATGTAGTGAATAGGTCTTTTTTTTGAGTGACGGTAGTGATTGAGCGTTGTGCAGATGTGGGTGCAGATTATTCCATACAATAACACCATGATGTATAGTATATATCTTTGACTGGTTTGAGCCTACAGTTGGACGCTTTATTAGTGAGTTGGATCGCATAGGATATCACAAAATATTTATGTACCTGAATAGGTTATTTTCGTACACATTGCTACTTTGAAAATGAAAAGTGCACAAAAGTAATTATTTCTCTCAGTTTCAATGGTTTCAGTGTATAAAATGCACTATTTGTATGGTCATAATCCAGCAATTGTTGCAGTATGTGAGCTGCGGGTAATTTAATGAACAATAGATGCATTTGCGGGCATTCATGATGAGAAAGTAATGCGTATGGTACAGATTACACATTGTTTTTTTTTATTATTATTACTTATTTATTATTATTATTATTTTATGTATATTGTTTATGTGAATATATCGATAATCACTATTTCCAGGAAATTTAGTTTCGGTTTCCCTTGACTAGGGTTTACGTATTAAAATTACCGGCAAAAATTTAGGGGAAAATGTCTTATCAGGGTTAAATATAACATAATAGTATTAACAACATTTAGCGTCAGTTTGTTTAAAGAAATCTTTTGACCGATAGTGGCAAGTTGATGTTGCTAGCAATTTGATTAATATTGTTACCTGAAACATAAAGGTTACTGTCATCAGTATATAAGATAAATGTTAGATACGAAAATGATTTTACAAAACCATTGACATGAATCAGAAAAAGAAGAGGATGTCCTAATAGTGATCCTTGAGGTACACCATGAGATAATGGAAGGCAATCTGAGTTGGAGCCATTTTATGAAACAAACCGTTCTGTTTGACATATGAGTGAAGCAAGTGGTTAGCTGAGACACTGACACCATAATGATAGAGTTTTGAGAAGCAGAATTATGTGATTAACCATGTCAAAAGTCTTAGATAAATTTAGACACATAGCAATGGTGAATTCGTTATCCAAAGCCTTGTAGATATAGTTTGAAAAATATATAACAGCCATTTCTGTTGATTTATTTCTTCTAAATCCAAATTGGCAATCTGATAGAATACTGTTCTTGCATATGAGATGATTTTGCAATCTGATTTGGATTTTCTCCAGTTTTACTTATTACGTGTAGAAATGAACCGATTTGTGAACTGGGCTAACCTTTGCTGTCTCGAGTTTATCTGGGCATATACGCGTAAGTGTTGCACAAGACACGGGAAATGGTAGACAATGAGATTTAATCATTGGTGACGTGATACCATCATAACCAGTTCAGTTAATTACCTACCTCAGAGAGTTTAGATTCCGTTAGGGTGTTCAAAGATAAATTTGTGTTGTACGAAGGCCTAATGAAATTCATGAAACTGGAATGGGTGAGTGACATTGATAATTATGCTATTTGAAACAATACTGATACAGTGAGAAATTTTACCAGAAACTCGTGACTGACCTGGCTCTACTTCTATCGTTTGATTCTGAGATGTATTATTTCTCTTTAGAATTTAATTAAAGACCGTCCATGTGTCCCTGTAGTTATGTATAGTAATTCCTGCGAGCAGAGCGAATCACCTTAGTGAGATGATTACATGCTCGCCTGAACTGATCTCTTTAAGTAATCGGCCGTTTTGCATATAGGCGCTGGAGCCTTATCTCACTTCTAAGAGCCCTTATTGCTGTAGTTGTGAAGGGTTAATCATATGATTTGGATCTGATTAATTTAGATTTTACATATACATACACAGTAGAAAAAATAGTGAACTAGTTATCGTAAGCAATATTAGGGTCGTTAGACCAGTAAACTATACCCGAGCCTATATCAGTTTAAGAAATCCCTAAACTGGCCAGATTTCTCCTCATTAAAATATCTGTAGCTTACTTTTATTTCCTTCATTGTTTCCTTGTTTTGATTAAGGCGGTTTTTAAGGTTGAAAAAAATGGGGAAATGGTCAGAGATGGTGTGGATGACACCGTTTGTTACATAATTGGATAGTTGGTTGGTCCTAATGCGATCTATCAGAGTGGCTAACGTGGGAAGTAAATAGCAATGTTTAATTGAATAGGGCTATGAAGTCTTGAACGCTGGCATCTGATATGTTCTTGAGTTCTTCTGTTATGTCTTTCATACTATCTAGGAAAACTTTAAAATCCGTGTGAGGTCATTTGTAAACTATGCCGGCCACCAGGTTTATCTGTTGATTCTTAATTTCTATAAAGCGTTTCCAACAATGCTCCATTGTTATACATTGTTTGTGTAGGCATTGTAATTGGGTGAAGAGACGCAGATATCTTCAGTTAATTTGGTTTCACAGAAGTACGAAATTCAAAATTGAAGTTCAGTTGTCTATGAATGTATCGAGATAGAGAGGGAAGTAGTTAATATTTAGACTTGTAATGGAGATCACATCTTTAGACAGCCGGAGGACACTGCCGAGCTAAGAATCAATAAAGAAATACTTGCAGCCCGGATTATTGAGGCTTCAGTTAGATAGGAAAATATGTCTGAGTCAGTTTGATTTGTGATATCAGAGGTACTGGATGGAAAATTATAGTAATTGACTTTTTCCAAGTTATCCAAAGATATTATGTTTAATTTAGAGTATTGCTCTATTCGAAATCCCTAACATTGTTGAAAGCAAATATGAAAGTATCCATCATAAATTTGAAACTATGATAATGTTGACTGGCTTATAAACCTGCGTCTGTTTCCTCTCACGCTGCATCGGCCTCCCTGTGGCTCTCGTGGCACCTCTTGGCGCCTCAGCGTCTGAGGTGAATGCAGGCGCGGCAGTCGGGTACTCGTGGACACCGCATGAGGAAACTCTTGCACAGATGCTATCTGAGGGAAGGAGCAGGCGGTGTTTTAGGGGGACTTGCGGCGACGGCACGAAGAGACTCCGAAAGACCGTCCACTTCCCTCCCACGTTGATCTCCTCCGGCCTGTCCTTCCTTGATTATCAACGTGCGATAGTTGAAGAAGGCGTACTTTCCATCACGTCTTACTGCATGCTGGCTGACCATCTGTAATCGTCTTGCAGCTATTGTGCCTGGACAAAAATCTTCATTCAGGATTATCCATGTGCTATGCAGTTTCCTTCTGCCAGAAAACGACTTCTCTCTCGGCATAGGAGGAGAACTTGGCACGATGTCACTAGGGCGCATCCAGTGGGTTGAGGGTCTTCTGCAATGCCACAAATTCGTTACGGCGGCCTCGGTCATATTGGTAATCAAGCCGTTCATCGATTCACTCGAGCTCTGAATTGAGATGATTATTTTCTTGGAAGAGGGATTTGCAGGTCAGTGGAGAGACGGCGATTTTCTTGCCCTCAGGTTTATTCACAGTCGTGTCTGTTCATCCATCGTTTTTTTAGTAAGTTACAGGCTGTTGATTATGTGATTAATCTTACGACCACTTGTTCTGATGGTATTATGCCGTTTGTCGATCGATTCTGTCAATCTGGAGCGTTTACTTAGCTATTTGGCTATGTATAGTTTATGATATACTCTGCGGACCTCTTCGCCATGTTTTAATGTGCTGTGGTTTCACTATTTCATCTCTCTGATCACTGAAAAGGCCATAAAGTGGTAGCGTATGGCCCTTTTCCTTATTTAATTTAGGCCTCAGAGATATCAATCTTTGGTGTTGCTTTCATATTTAAAGGCAGTCGTGATATGGCTCTGGGTTACGTAAAACATAAAGGTTTCAAAATCGGCAAAAGTAGCTTACAAATAGAATTAATTTTAAAGTAAAACAAAAAGAAATAAAACCCCATGGAACCTAACGAAAGACTAATGCAAAACCGAATCAAACTACTCTAAAACCAAGGCCATACACAATAAAACAAAACAAAAATAAAATGAAATAAGAGATTCTAGCAAAAATAAGAATTTGAAATAGATAAAATGCAAAATAAAAAGATTGCAGAAAAACTCAAAGTTACGGGTTCTGTATTTTACTGAAGGAGAGGCAGCGTACATGAACATAAACAATATAATAACTATTACTCTCTGATGTTTCCGATGTCGTATTTCGCCGCCTCACATTACGAAAAGACAATAGAATAAAATGAACACAATATAAATAGATAAAATTCGAAAATAAAAACAAGTCTCTCTCTCTGACTTCGTTGAAGTCTCGGGCCTGTGTGGCTATTGTTTGTGCCTGCGCATTTTCACCTGCGCCATTTTCCCTTGCGCAAAACCATGTCCCGTTTTAACTTTTCATTCGTGTATACGAAATGTTTGAATTCACGTTGTAATCCTAGAGCTTCATTCATAATTTCGCATATCTGGCTGCGCATCCGCGTAGAGGGCACCCTCATCGGCTACGGCCAGCGAATACGAGGGGAAACCAGCATTACACTCACTACAAATCGTTTCATTTATTTCCTTCAGTAGTATTTTCAGTGCTTCTAATCCCATGCTGAGATCGGGGTCAGCGACCAGGAGAAGTGAGGAAGAGTGAGGTGAGGTGCTTGCTGAACGAACCCTACTGCGCATGTGCGAACACACGGGCTCCCCGGGGAAGCATCACTTTTCTAAAATGGCCACTCACTGCGAATAACTTTTTTTAAACTTTTTTAGGTCTTGCTAACCCTTTCTCATTGTAGGTGTATCTTTCGAAAATGCTGGTGCACGAGATCGACCGGAATTTTAAGTTCTGTGGAAGGATCTCGTGACAGTGTTCGACCGTTATGAGTTGTTGGTTAGAGATACGAGTGTATATTAGGTGTACATACATTCATGCATACCATCACTATTTGGTGGTTGGGATGGACACTGGTCTCCAGATCGTCAAGGTCATATTTAGTCTTTTGTAATTTAATATTGAAACATGCTTTCAATGCACGCTTTTTATAAAAAAAAAAAAAAAAAAAAAAAAATACTGGGTTTCATGTTGGTGTGGGGGTATGTGTCAGTGTTGAGTTGCTACAACTTATGCCCTCTGATCAGTTACCAACATGCGGAGTCACCCCGCCAGTTTATCTTCTTGTTTGCTAACATTGCTGCAAGTCTACCTCTCTAGTGAGTATGGTGAATGTAGGCTGCTTATGGACTGCACTACGTTGAGAGATGCAATATGAATTGGTTCAGGGGCTGTTCAAATATAAGATAATGAGTGCTTTGATTGCCTTCAGAAACCCTCAGAAACCTTCCGTGTGTTTCCTTGGGCACTGCGCACCGTGAGTTACAGGATGACTTGAGGTGTCTGACTATAATTTCGAAGAGTTGTGGTTTTGGTGGATACAGGAATAGATTCATCATATTTTGACTGTGTATACCATAAGTGATTGACATTTAATTAGGAAATAAGGATTTGGAGAAGATTAATATAATGTTGGCATATTCACTTCTTATTTAACCAGTAACTGTATGGAGATCAGTGACCTCATTTCTGTGACTTTCAGGAATAGGGCAGAATACGTATAGATTTTGTTCATAGGTAATTGCAGCATTAAATACATTTACTTACACAACAATAATTGTTGTTTGTATATACCATAAATGACATTGTACTCTTTCATACTAATCTGAGTTGTATCTCTATTCGATTCAGTGGGCTTGGCATTGCATTTGTAGATAAAAAAAAAAAAAAAAAAAAAAAAAAAAAATATATATTATATATATATATATATATATATATTTTAAAATATATATATATATATATATATACATATATATATATATATTTTATATCTGTATCTATCCATCTATCTATCTATCTATCTATATATATTTATGGAAATGTATGGTTTAATAGAGAAGTAACAGGGGTAACGCTCATAAAGAACGTTTGATTTCTTTATAGCGATGCTCTTGCCATTGTGACATTCTTTAGCATACTATATTTCTATAAGATAAAGCTTGTTGACCTCTCTGGTCATTTATCACTAAATTAGAGTTGACGAACATCCAATAGGAAGTTTTTTTTAATCCCTGCTGGAGCACAGAACTGGATCCCCAGCTTAGTTTTATGTGGTTCTTTTCTTAATAGATCCAACCAAAATATTATTTTTCATATTCATTACTAGTTGTACTTGTTTTATTGTTTAGTTATATTTGCCTAAATCTTTGTTTGAAGTACCAACTACTAAAATGAGACTGCAGATGACCCCAGAATCGACATATGCAGCCATATATATTGATGTTGTGGCTGTTGTAATTCATGCTTTAACAAAGTATATATTGATCAGATAGAGCTTGTTGACTCTGGGATTTTATTAATTAGCAGTCAATCTAAACTCAGTTTAACTGAAAATACATGAAGGAGTATCGTTGACCTTTACTGCAGTACAAAATCAAGAGCCCACCACATTGCTATTTTTTTTTATTTTTTTTTTTAATCAGTTATAGTTCCATCAAAATGCTAGTGAATGTGCAAGCCTGCACCTATTTTCTCTTCTTAAACAAAAAAAATCAGTTGAATATATAAAATGAAATATGTAAATTTAGAAATTATAGAATTAAAGATGAATTAGATACTGGTGTATTCTGTTCGTGATGACAGGCTTAATTGATGTAATGGAAAGTATGTAAATTAAATTGCCCAAATAGCAGTGTTAAAGTTGCTTAGTATTTTACATTATCAACGCTGCTTTGTAGACTCTTAACATAAGTTGTACCCTCTGCAGACCTGAAATATCAGCAAACGTGCAGCCTCCTCAGGTGGATTCTTACGAGGCTCCTCAAAAATTGACATTGGAGCCAACTGAGTCCACATCTGTCCTTGAAAAGGGCTTTTAACTCTGTGAATTTCGTTTAGAAAGTACTAACATTTATAGGTGAGAAAATAACAAGTTAGTAGTACTTGATTCCATTAAAACTATCGTACATGAACAACAGTGTTTGTTATAAAAGCATACAGTGACAACATAGTTTTTCCAGCAGTACAAGAAAATAGAAAATATGGGAAGATATTGCTTCATTGCAGCAAGATGACAAAATGATGCCCGGACTAAAAAAAAAAACAGGTTTGTATCACTACTTGAATGGACATCTTGTTTAGATGTTATAGGACTGATTTTGGTTGCCTTATATATAATGTATAAATTAATTCATACTTACTTTATATGACGGATTTACCTTTTTAGCGCGCGCGCGCGCGCGCGCGTGCGTGTGTGTGTGTGTGTGTATGTGTGTGTGTGTGTGTGCGTGCGTGTGTATGTGTTTTAAATACATGTCTCACAAAGTCCAATTAGTTGGTCCTAATAAATGTTTGATAGATGTTTCAAAAATTTATATAGAATGTTTTATTTACTTACAGGTATTTTAATCTCCTTATTTTCTGATGAA
The DNA here is from genome assembly GCF_015228065.2 of Penaeus monodon. Classification (NCBI taxonomy): domain Eukaryota; kingdom Metazoa; phylum Arthropoda; class Malacostraca; order Decapoda; family Penaeidae; genus Penaeus; species Penaeus monodon. Next base: position 20,343,971 of record NC_051420.1, read on the forward strand.
AAATAATTAAATATATTGACAAGTTAAGTGGACAAGGCAGTGACCCACAATCGCCCTTCTATGCAGCAATGGATGAGATTCTTACACGTGTTCCTAGTGTAAAGTAATAGGTAAGGCAATTTACATGTAATGATGAACTGATTATTAGTATATATTATATGAGAGACGCTAAAAGAAAATTAAAATAAAAGATTACATTGTTCTCACAATATTAATGAAACTTTCATCGCCAGGTCAACCTTCGACCAGTGTTGGATCATCTGAAGTTGTGGAACTTCTACTCCCATCACTATCACAATCACAATCTGCCAGTTCAGCATCATCTCTTCCACCCCCAAGATCTGTTCAGAACAACAAGAGGCATCACATAGGAGAGAACATGCCATCCCAGCAATAGACAAATTAGCTGATATTGCTCTCGAGGGGACTGCTGTTTAGAAAGATGTATGCAGTCTTTACGTAACCTGCATGACCTATATATATATATATATATATATATATATATATATAAATATATATATATATATATATATATATATTATATATATATATCTTTTTTTTTCTGTCAACCTCAGGTAAAGCCAAGTAACATTTAAGCTTTATAGTTATAAGTGAATGTTTCTTCTATACTAGATTTCTCCAGTGTTCAAATAAATGTGTGTGTGTGTGTGATTATATTATATATATACAGATATATATATATATATATATATATAATAATATATATATATATATATATATATATTATATTTATATATTTTTTCTTATTACTATTTTTTAATGATGTCATAAAGGTTTTTTGATTCCGTTTGTTTTGCCTTCAAGCCTTGAAATGAGTCTTTATTTGTTAGATATTTGCATGTAATGGCATTTGTTTGCATTTGAGTTATGTGCTTTAGCTCAGCTGTTCTGTAAACGTTAGGCAAAGACACGTTGTATCAAAATTTCATAGTTATAAGTGAATTTTTAATTTTATTTTTTCATATATATATATATATATATATATATAATATTATATATATATATATATATTATATATATATTCCTATCTTATATATTCATATATTTGCAGCTGATAACTTACTTAGGTTTGGATCATCTCGTGCACTCCATTGCTCAGGCACTTAAAGATCAGCTATAAGTTTAGATTGTTATATGGTGTGAACAGACGTTTCAAATATTTTTAATAAATGCCTTATATTATTTTAGATAAATACATTTAATTTATTTTGCCCCCAAGTACAATGTGAAGTAAAAGAAAAAAATATGAAACCACAGAACTTTTATTAGACATGGATTATGGTAAATATACAATATTCAGTACATATTTACAATTCCTGAATTTTTAAAACTTTCAGGAAAAAAAATATGCGTGTGTGTGTGAATATACACACATCAGTGCAAACAATACTGAAAGACATGTTATATGTTATGTGTTATATAAATGAAACATAAAAATCAAGCAGAATGAAAAGAAACCAGATATGTGATTTATAACAGGTACTTATGAAGGTACAGTATATATTTTCAAATATTTTATGAGCTATGAAAATAAGTATATGGTGTTCAGAAGAAAATGAAATAAACAATAAAAGATCAACACAAGGCGCCACTACTTGCAAACATGCAAACAGTTTAATGCAAGAAACAACATTTTAGATACAAGTTACATTATGCAAGCAGATTTGTGAATTCATTCCGTTTTATAACGGCTTCCTCTCTTTCCATTTCGGGAACACCTTCATAAGAACCTCTAGCTCAGGTTCCAAAACAATGTCTTGTAATTCTGCTTGAATATCCAGTTTTTCCTTCAGAAAAAAATACAATTATGTAGTACAAAAGGCAGCTGGAATGATTATTGGAATTCTGTCAAGTCTAATCATATCTAGGTACATTAATCTTCGGACCAAATACTCTCTCAATGACAACCTTAGTGGAAGAGTGAATATTACTGAAAGATATATGTTCAGCTGTGAGATGACCAGTGTTCTTGTAAGGAACAATCATGAATGGTGAGAGAGGATAAGCAGAATCACCAAGCAAATGAAAATCTCTGGACAAACAATTGTTTTTAGTAGTGAATATATGGGAGAATTTCTATACACCCTAGCATCATGTACAGACCCTGCCCATCTGAATATATGAGAAGAAATTTTCGATGAGAATCACAATCTGCTTGCAACTGAATACTAGTAAACTTTGTCCTTTTTACAAAGGGGCTTGGAATCTGCACGAGTTCCATCTAGAGCACCAAACAAAACAGGAAATTCCAGTTTTTCTTAAGAATTTTTCTGGTGTATTTCTCTTCAACAATGTTGCTGAATGGGTCTAAGATTCCCCTTAAAAGAAGTGTAAATAAGCCAAAGGACTTCTCTTATACAGGAACCTGCATGCATAATAGGCCCTAAAATTGACCAAGTCTGTTGAAAAAACAGAGTTATTATAAACTTCAAAAGTAAATTATACTGCTTTACACTATAGAAGAATACAATAACTGTCAAAGAAGTACAAAGTATGCAAATGCATGCATTCCAATTAGGCACCAGGAATGTGAAAAATTTTATTATTAGCGCTGAAATGACCGAAATATTCTGTAACTAGAAATAATAGCTTTTCATATTCACAACACTATTCCCAAGCTACATCCAATTAAGCAAAGAATTACTCCTGCAAAGAGCAACAGACTTTGTTGCTGCGAATACATGGAGAATCCATTGTCTTCCAGGGTGGAAGTTCCCAAGGAGGGGGATTGCATTAGATAACAAAGTGACATATAATGAGGTATTTCA
>NC_051420.1:20351759-20359259 GCF_015228065.2 Penaeus monodon
CGGGCACCTGCTAAGTCTCTCGTGCAGAGGTGTGTTTACAACCTCGGAAGTTGAGAAAACGAGAGAGTACCTTGATTTACGATGTGAACAAACCTCATACGATTTTGTATGAGTTCGCTCAGTGCCTAGTGATAGCACCGCATAAAGCTGGGCATATATGGCTTTACCTTGAGATGGTACCATGCCAACTTACCGATTCTGGAAGGACTAACGTTTTAAAAGTTGGAAGGAGAGGTGGCGTCAACTGTTCCACACCATCGAATTTCTTCTTTATATATTTTGCTGCCACTAGATTAGACTGTAATAGTTTCTACTTTGAATACCTCACAAGGTCTTGGGAAATGATAATTCCTTGCATTGATTGAGTGTTTCGTGAGAGCATGAAACTTTAGGCCCAGAACTGTCACATATCACTTGCAGACAGTCACTTCTGTCGGGTGACGAAACGTTGACTATTGGGCTTAGGCAAAAAGATCCCTGATCATGCCATCAATGGTCTTCATGAGCTGTATACTATATGAGATACTTTCATATTACCAATCCTTGATTAATTAAGGACTTTTCTACTTACCTGGCCTGGGAGCCCAGGAAGCATTCCAATTCCAATTCTTGCCCTTTGGAACCTAGAAAGGTTCTAGAATAACAACAGGTTCTGTTCAAATAATTTTAATTACAATTCTTCATCTCGCCCCTCCCCCACCCACTAAGAAGTCTGACAAAAGGAAGCTATAAATTGGGGTTAAATACACACAACAGCCAAAGGGATAGTGAGGAAATATAAGCAGTCACCACACAGTGCTGATGGCACTAACGGAACTTATGCAATGACGACAGGACCATATTTGATCAATCAATTGACTTGACCTGGTCTTGATCAAGCCACCCACCTAACAATGAATCCATTGAATCAGGGTATCCAGTACTTCAGTACTTCCAGTACTACTTTTCATATGGTCTTTGGCAGCACCTGTGGTTAAGGCCCGCTTACTTATGGAACTATTTTCCACGGGCTTTCTTTGGACAGTCTCAGGGTTCCTTTGCCTCAACTAAAAGCGGGAGGAGGAAAGTATGTAAAAAGCTTTGACGCAAAAACCGTGAAACGGGATGAGGAGAGGAAGGAACAGCTAAGCTAAGAAGGATATCATGGGCCACCAATCCACTTTTTGTCGGCAAGCTGGAGAGGGAAGGATTGATTGATTATTTAAAATTATCTGTCGCGTCAACAGCTAAGGTCATTAGCGGCGAATACCTTGTTAACTAGAAATATTAAAATGTTTAAAACTTTAAAAATCTATCAATAAATATCTTACAAATAACAATAAATAGATTAAAAATCAAAGCATAAATATCATGCTCTAAGTGCATAAAATCATTGCATAAACATTATGCATAATTAAATTTTATTGAAAATATTAGTCTCCCTAAGGAAATTAATAAGACCCTCTACGTCACAAGCTTCCCCCAATACATTTTTCAGTGTATATGGGGGAGACAAGTACATATGTCTTTGGTCTGAGAATGTTGCACATCTTTCCACTACATGTGCGATCGTTAATGGCTCTTGGCATCCTTCACAAAGTGCTTCATTTTTAGCCATCATTGGCCCATGAGTCAGTCTTGTGTGCCCGATTCTTAGTCTTGTTAATACAACTTCCACTTTTCGGTGGGATGGATGCTAGTCGCCCAACTGCCAAGGTCATCTGTAAATGTGTCGCAGTTTGTTTCTCGAGGTATGCCTCCATTGTTCCCTCCATTTATCACGAAGACAACTTCTGATGCTGGGTTTCAGGTCGGTGTGTGGGAGAGGAAAACGAGCATCACAAGGCTGAGCGGCAGCTGCCTTGGCCTTTTGATCAGCTCGCTCATTCCCACTGATACCAATATGCGCTGGCACCCAACACAGAGTTATCTTTTTACGTGTTGACATCAGTGCAAGCCAATCTTGAACCTCCCTCACTACTGGATGTGATGAGTTTAAGCTCTTGATTGCTTGCAAGGCACTACGAGAGTCACAATATATCACAATAGAATGGTTCGTAAGATCTCTAGTCATCTTAACTGCTGTGAGGATGGCATGTAACTCTGCAGTGAAGATCGAGGCTGCTAGAGAAAGACTGCCAGATGCAGTCTTCCTTCTGCTCACTGCTGCAAAACCCACGCCATTTTCAGATTTCGAACCATCTGTATAAATTGCATCTGATCCCCGGTATTTAGAAATGTGCTGAAGAAATTTCTCTCTGACTTCTGCTTCGGATCTCTCCCCTTTCCCAATTCCGACTAAATCCAGCTCGACTTGATTAGTCCAAGGCGGAAATTGGGGAATTCCAACAGCCAGAACCTTAGAGAGATTTAAATTAAGATCTTCCACAAGATTCCTCATTCTCCTACCATAGGATCGGCTATCCTCAAGGGGGTTGAAAACCAATCTGGATGTAGGAGATCCTGGAATCCTTTGTAGTCTCGTGTAGTAAATCAGGTTCATGTATTCTCGGTGTAATGAAAGAGGTGGTTCTCCACTCTCAGCATACAGGGACTCCACAGGTGAAGACCTGAAAGCCCCAGTACAGATTCTGAGAGCTTCATTATGAACCGAGTCTAACATCCGTAGAACAGTGGGAGTTGTAGATGAATAAGCTTCACATCCATAATCAAGCTTACTACGAATAAGCGCTCGGTAAAGCCGCAGAAGCGATGTGCGGTCTGTACCCCAAGATAGATGTGAAAGAACCCGCAAAATACTAAGTGCTTTTGTGGCCTTTACTTCAACTGTTTGATGTGAGGCACCCATGTAAGCCTTGAGTCAAAAATTAGACCCAAGTACTTCACCTCTTGGACAAATTGCAGTGGGTTTGCTCCTAAATAGAGGGAAGGATGGAATTTTCCTCGTTTGTGGAAATGCATAGGAGAGGGAAGGAGAGAAGAGAAAAGAATATGGGAGATACCTGCATGCACATACTTACAAACAAAAGAGAAGGATGGAGGCCACCCTAAAATCAACCTGCTTTCTGCGCATTTTCATCACCATCATCGCTGACAGTACATTGACCCTTGCCAGACCATAGATTTTCTATTTTGAATGCAAAGTGAATGTACATTGGGTGATATATTCCAACCCAAATTCTTAATGATGCGCCCATTTTAGAACCTAAAGCTATGGCCTAATGCTATTAATATAGGTTTCTTTGTTTCATCAAAATGGTTATTGCGCTTTATTGCTAAAGGAATGCTGATTTAAAAATTAAAGAGAACGTAAGTAGATTTGTAAAGTCACTGATGATCCTCTTGGTTAAAAAGAGTAAAAATTTAATCAAAATAAATAATCACTAGGTATTTCTACTACATGTATCATTATTAGTTGTGCAGTATCAAAACAACACAAGGTAATAAATACTTTCGAGCTATGTGCCATCTTGGATTTTTTGCACAGTGCTCATTTTTCTAATATTCCAAATTTTGGACTCCGTAATTCACACAATATCGGTGTCATTGGTCATGTGAAAAGATGCATTGGTGTGTTTGACTTTGATGTAAGTTCAGCAACGAAAGAAATTTAATTAGGTGGAGTATTATTTTTAAAACTAGCGGTATTATATTGCGTTATATACACTATGGGTTTGCTCTGACTTAAAGTAACTTCAATGTTTGTATAGCATAAAATCATTCCTTTAACATTTATGAAATCATATATACATTTAATAGCTTCATGATATGCTGTTTATATCGGTCTGATTAAGCTCAAATACAAGAAGGGCCATCTAGCTCCAATGACCGAAAATCCTGTCACTCCATGTTGCTTCCGATCCTGTTACATCACGAAATAACCCGAGATGGAGTCCAACAACCGAAGGGTTTCTCACACGTAGCAGTATCTTATCAAATGCATAAGATATTTGTATTTAGAGGTGTTACACATTTTAATTTACTTTGCAATAGATATTAATATACCACAACTCTGCGCCAACTGTACTCCACATTTCACTAACAATTTGCTATGCCGATGATATTTGCATTAAATCCTCATCCGAGGAAAGAATGCAAGAGATTCTAGATATACTCTCAGCAAGGGCTATTGAGTGTGGCTTGATAATCTCGACTGAAAAAACCAGGGCTCTTAACCCAAAGACAATCCCTCTGCCAAGGTTTCATATAAGTGACATTGAGCTAGATCTCTGTCATCAATACAAATACCTTGGGGTGATTGTCAATGATGCAGAGTTCATCAGAAACTTGAAGAAAAGGCTGTGGGAGCGGCTGAAGCCACTTAGGACACTTGTTGGCAAAGACCATGGTATCAATGTCAATATTGCAAGACTCTTTTACTTGTCATACATACGGTCAGTCATAGATTATCATGCATTGCACCTAGTGTTATACAAGGAATCAGAGTTGACTAGTTTAGAGCATATACAAAATGAAGCCATGAGGATCATTCTTGGTGCCCCTAGAACAACAAGAATTGTGAATATGAGAACCGAACTAAACTTGCCCTCTGTTTAACGAAAGAATATTATATATAATACCACATTTGGTGTCAAATCAATTAGAGAACCCCTCCATTGTACAGAGTTCCAAAGACAACTAAAACACAGAATAGAGGAGCTACCTTTGCATGACAACACCGATTCTTACTCAAATCCATGGATACAAGTAACATGTAAACAATTAGCTCAGCTGAACATAACCCATAACTAAGACCCTACATGGCCGTTCTGTACCCCGTGGAAAATGTCGGACCTAAGTATATATATACGACTGCCCCCAAAAAAGACAGTGTCCCCCCTGCTATACTTAAGCAGTATGCACTTGCAATTATAAATGAGCATCTTGAAACTCTATCCAATGCATATGAATGCTACACTGACGGGTCCTTGCAGTCTGGGAGTAGAGCAGGATGTGCTTTTGTTGTATATAAAAACAATATCTTGAAGCACCAGGATTGTAGGAGGGTTCATGACTGGGCTAGCACTACGCAAACTGAGTTGGCAGGAATACTCATGCCACCGAATTTCTATTGAATCAAGGCTCGGGGGTAATATTCTGTGATTCACAGAGTGCTCTCCAGGCTCTGAACACTCTAGACAAAGGTGCAGTTGATATCGCAAATGACATCAGGATAAACGTGTATCGTGCAAAAGAACGAGGCCATGATATACGTTTTGTGTGGATTCCATCGCATGTTGGAATCCCCAGGCATGATCATGCTGATCGCCTGGCAAAGTCAGCATGTGACAAGCAAAGTGTGGATATAGATCTTGGGGTACCTATTTCCAGGATTTTATACAATATTAAAGCTTCCTTTAAAGAGGACTTGACTGAGTTAATTAATTCTCAACGCCCTGAAAGCTGTAGCATAAAGCATTATGACCGGTTTAGGCAAGATTCATTCACCTATGGTTTATATAAAACAAGAACAAGACAGTGTGATATTGTAACCGCAAGAATCAGGCTTGGATATAGATTGTATTGGCAGCTCAGTACAGTTTGTAATGTCGAAGAAACTAAGTGTAAACTGTGTAATGAAGAATATAAGCGAACGCTTGTACATTATATCTCAGAGTGCCATGTGTTACAGCCTTTCAGGCCACCTAGCTTGAGGTATGGAGAACTATGTAACTATTTCATATCCTCTGATGTCTTAGAAGATATACTTATATTATATCCTAAATTTGGAATGTAGCATCACATGACCGCATATCAAATGTAGCAATGCCTTTCCACGCCCAAGCTGTACGCCGGCGTGGCAGATGAGTAGATAAACGACTGTAATTGTTCCTTTCTGTAATTGATATAGTACTTATCATAATAATGTTATAGCCTAAAATTGAAATGTAATACCATTATATGTTATAACCATGCATCAAATGTACCACAGCTTGCCCACGCCTGTGCAGTTAGCCAGGGTGGTAAATAAAGGACTAAACTAAATTATTTTATGTTTTAAATAGAACAAACTTTATTTCAGATTTTCATTTTCTACTTTTTGATTCATTGTTCTTTTTAGAAATGGATATATGTGGAAGCGGGTTGCTCTGTTGCATAATTCAGGCCGAAGAGAGAAACATAACGTGAAATATGATAAATAAATTAGGCAAACACTTAAGTTAATTTAAAGCCAAGTCAGAGCAAACCCATTGTGCATTTAACACCGCTACTTTTAAAAATAACACTCCTTAATAGACCAGCACCTAATTAAATTTCTTTCGTGGCTGAACTTTCATCAAAGTCAAACACACCAATGCATTTTTCACATGACCAATGACACCGTTTTTGTGTGATTTACGGAGTCCTAAATTTGGAATATTGGAAAAATGGTAGTACTTTGCAAAGAATCCAAGATGGCACATAGCTCGAAAACAATTTATTGCCTTGCGTTATTTTGGTACTATGCGGCTAGAAACAGTACATGTAGTATAAATACGTTATCGTTATAGTTAATTATTACTTCTTTTAATTAAATTTGTACTCTTAACTAAGAGGATCATTAATGCCTTTACAAGCCTACTTACGTTCTCGTTATTTTTTTAATCAGCATTCTTGTAGCAAAAAAGCGCCATAACCGTTTTGATGAAACAAAGAAACACATATTAATTACTCCATATTAAATACAACTTATCGACTTGTCATAAATAAATAATAGAGTAAATGAAACCCGATAAATAAGTTTAAAAAAAATCTACTTACGTCACATAAATATAACGGTCACCTTTAGAAATTGGTTTTGATCCAGTTGCTAAAGACTTGCATAACAGCAGAAATATATAGTGAGCATCATGTATTAGACTTACTACTGAAAAAAAAAAAAATAGTACCCAGTAATGTATAAATTATCAACAATACTTTGAATGATAAAACCCCACAAGAAATAAAACAGTAATAAGATTTAGAACAATATCACTCACCTTAATGAAAATAAAAGAAACCAAACTAAAAGCCAAATCCACCACCAACAAAAAATAATAGTACCATAGTAATAACACGACAGTATGCACATTGAACATCAAAGCATGTGATATGACAGCGCCGTTTCAATAGACACAGGCTCGAATATTACTGGGCGATACGGTGAACGTCAATAGCCCACGGAAAGGCGGGAGGTCACAACACATCCCCTGAATATTGAGCTTTTTTTTTACGTAATATCACTTACGAGTATGTTAGATTAATTATTGCATGATGCTTGTGTGATTTCTCTGTAAATGTGTTCAATTTACGTAGGGCTCTAAATTGAGTTTTAGTGGTCCCCAGTTGCGGTATGATTTGAGTTTATGTTTTATTTATTATCATCATTTACATGTTAATTTCATTTATGGGAAATGGAAAAAATACACGTTAGGTATGAAAAGGTCTGAGAAACAAATAAATCATTCCAGTCCGTAATAGTTCACTTTTTTCCGAAGCAAACGAGGCATCATGCTGAGTAAATGCAGTCGAATCACGATAATCACAAATTGGCAATCATGTGCCTGCAGGTAATTCTCCTTCTATTTTTAAATATAGGAA
>NC_051420.1:20366759-20371759 GCF_015228065.2 Penaeus monodon
GACGCTTTTAGAAACCATCAAAATGTTCTGTTAGGTTTCCTTTTTCGCACTGCGTTTCATGCTGAACGTACGATGGCCTGAAAATTTCTTGGTTCTACTACAGGGTAATCTGTGTACAAAAAAAGGAAGTCAGCTGGGACCATAATGAAAATTGATTTCCCTTTTAGTGTAAAATCTCCTTTTGTTTTCTTTTTCCATCCTATCGTCAATACATGAAGGATCGTATGCTTTCCAGAGCAGGTCTTTTTGCTTTCTGGCACTACTAGTGTCTGGGAGCACCTTTCCCTGAGACTTTTTTCATATATTTTTTTTTTAATGGCAATTATGGGTCGGTGCCGTGACAAAATCTGAAAAGAAGTCCTTCCTCTTATGACTTCCCGTTTCTTTTTCATAGCCATAAAATATATATATCAATCCTTAAAACCTTCAGAGAACGCTTGTCACCAAATGCACCCGTAAAACATACATTTCCTCCTCAAGTGATTTCCGGCCGCCTCTTTGACCCACAAAGACAGCAAGTGATTCCTCAGCCGATCTTTATAATCACTACCTCATGCAAATCTGGCATTAATTTTGGTATATTTAACAATGCACACACACACACACACACACACACACCATACACAAATATATATATTATATTATATATATATATATTATATATAAAATATTATATATATATATTATATATATATCATAAAATTTATATATATATATATATATATATATATATATATATATATAATATATTAAATATTATATATATATATATATATATATCAAATATAATATTTTACATATATATATATATATTATATATATATTATATATATTTTATATATATATCTATATATATATATATATATTATATATATGTATATAGTCTTTTTTGTATCTTTGATACATGTTTGCTTTTACCTACATTATCGGAACCTGGTGAAATATCTTTTGATTTTGTATCAAGTTGGAGGCAAACATTTTAATACACCCGGGCCCGGGCCCAAATCAGAGCTTTGATATATTACAGATATATTTCCCCCAGTCTCAGATAGGGAATTATATTTTCATTAGTTGCGAATCTCATCATAATTTTCTTGATAAAACTTTTTATTGAAAATTTTGCATAAAATGTTCCAATACCTTTTTAATAGTACATCAAATACACTTCACTCTATATGGTAAGATTTGACGTTCGTTGGAACGACGTGGTAAGAATTGCAATGTGTCCCGAGTCATATGCCGGGGTATTAAATTTACGGGCTCAAAAATATCAAAGAAAATGCTGCATATATTGAAATGTTGATACAGTTCAATCAATAAGTCAAGTAAATATCCGTGATCATTGGAATTACCCAGTTGTCTTATTTAGACACGGAATTCACTCGCGTTAGATAGGGATAAGCTGCAAAAACCTTATGCAATTTCCACTTTTCAGTGAAACCAATATATACAATAAGGAAAAAATATTTTGACAAATCTTTGAAATACAGTTAAACTTTCGACAACCCTTTCGAAGCGGAGAGTGGTGTGTATGAACAAGTTGCAGAGTAGTCCCGGTAATTTTCCATTTTATTTGAAGCTTCCACAATTTCTTGCTTGAATTTAAAAATTTATACCAGCAAATTATGTACTTTCATGGCTTTCTTTTGACTTTCCTTTATGTGAAATAAATAAAAAACTTCTTTTCGAAAACTTTTTTATGTCGTACCAACTTCAATGATATCGTGCTTTATAGCGACCGTGATACACTTGAAATAATTATCAAAGAGTTTTGGGGCTTCGGATGCCACAAAAAGACCTTATCTCCTTCCTCTTTCTCTCTCTCCTCTCTCTCTCCTCTCTCTCCCCCTCTCTCTTCTCCCCCTCTCTTTCTCCTCTCCCCCTCTACTCTCTCTCTCTCTCCCCTCTCTTTCCCCTCTCTCTCTCTCCCTCTCTCTCGCACCCCCTCTCTCTCATCTCTCTCTTCTCTCTCTCTCTCTCCCCTTCTCTCCTCTCTCTCTCTCTCTCTCCTCTCTCTCTCTCTCTCTTCTCTCTCTCTCTCCCTCCTCTCTCTTTTCCTCTCTTTTCTCTCTCCTCGTCTCTCTCTCTCTCTCTCTCTCTCTCTCTTACACGATTACAGCGAGAAATTTTTAGTTAATCGTCACCAAACGATGACTCCCAGAGTCAGGGTTGAACTGAGGACATCTCAATATGTTTATATACTGTAGTTTAAACCCATCCCTTATGCCAAATTTAAATTTCATATTCGTGTCCTCAGCTGTAAAGAAATTCCACAGAGCGTTTAATACGTAAAGGGAACGAGGTATTGTTGGAGAAGTCATGTGTAATTTATTGTGGAAATGAGGGACAGATTATGTACCAAATGTTGCAGTGTGTTAGTGTAAACTGTTGAACCAGGTAACAAAAGAAAGGTAAAAGGTAACCTGAGCGAGAGACGAACAGGGAATTGACCACGTGTAAGATTTAAGATAAAGGGTATTCGAAATTTTTTTAACAAATTAACTCCCTTAAGTCATCACAAAGTCATCAGTTTTACTCACTTCAGGTCATCGCAAGCTCAAAACTTTAACATTTAACATAAGTAAAAAAAAAAAAAATAAATAATAAATAAACTGACTCCTGATCTCTTTAAAAATGCGAACTAAAAGGAACTGAAACCCCGTTCCCTTTTAAGACACAATTTATAAAAAATGGAATCCCTATGCAAAAAATAAAAGGCACAGCCTGTCGTTCACCTTCCCGAATGTATATTCATCGGACGAATACTCTAAACCCCTTAAAAATTTCTCAAACCACAAATCCTTGCTCGAAGGTGCAACTGCATTATCAGATCCGTATAAAATCCGAAAATACACCACAAAAAAATAGAGGACAAACCAGTCTAGGGTGCCTCCCTGCCTCAGCCTGCAGCAGCTACTGCCCGAAAAGGGGAGAACCACCTAATTATACCCGGTGCTTCGAAGGAGCGCAAGTAGCAAGGTGCGTATCTTTACGAGATAGTTTTTTTATTTTATATCTTTGGCCCGGCAAACCCTAATGATTATGTGTGAAAATATCACTAAAAAGATCAATTTTTTTTTTTAAAAGATGAAGTTACTTATTAAAAAGGAAAATAACTAAAAAAAAGTAAATAAATAATCAAAAGAAAATTTTAGCTATAACTAAATTAGTTTCTTTATTTTTGTTTCCTCAAGCCTACACCCCTTTAAAACGCTGGCGTTTTCCCGTGGTGATAAATGTGGCATTATATCGAGATGTGCTCCAAATTAAATTCTGATAGGCTTCCTAATTTCTCAAGCCCAAATAACACAAAATTAAACTAAAGATCCCCGCTCACAGGACATCCGTGTGGCCTTTTTTCTGTAACAGGGATGGTATCTTCTCCTCCACGACAGTCAGTGTCTAACCAGCTCCGTCCGTCCCTCCAGCTTTCGTAAAGGGCAGGAGAGTTGGCACGTCCAACTTAATCTGCGTGAAGCCCCCGTAGGGGTTTTTTTTCCTGAGGGGAAAATACTTCGGCTTACATATTCGGCTTGCATACGAGTCAGGCTGCCGAAGGAGAAATCCATAAATTTGCGTTTCTAAAACTTCCATTGTAACAAAACAGTCCACTACAATACCATGACACTTTTTTTTTTTTTTTTTACTCTACAGAGTAGTGAAAGTCTGATTTTTTTTATTAATATTTTAGGGCGCATTTTACTCGCCTTCCTCCTTCACGCCCGTTATCGCTCGGGGGTTTGGGTGGGGGTGGGGAAGGGGGGGAGGGAGAGGGCAGACACACAGACAAACATGTTTGTACATTAATTTTTATAATATTAAACATATTCTGTAACACTTTTTCTATAATCGGTCCCTTTTTCTTTCTAATATGGCTTTAAATCTGTTGTAATGACAATATCTCAATTTATTCATTAAACATTTTAAAATTTTTTTACTAATGGTGTCTTACTAAAGTACTAAAGTAAGGATTTTATCTATATGTTTTCAGTAAAGCCCTAAGAGTTAGTATAATAACATTGCATTTTCGTAGGTAGACGTGCTCAATAAAAATTGCATGCGATTAACACCTCTTATTATGAAATTTATGAATCATTTCTATCATCCTCATTACCATCATTTTCGTATATCCATATATCATATATCATTTTTGTTATTTAATCTGTACTATAGATAATATCAAGGCCGCGGTGGCCGAGTGGTTAGAGCATCGGACTCAAGACTGTCACGACAGCAATCTGAGTTCGGGGGTTCGAGTCACGGCTGGCGCGTTGTTTCCTTGGGCAAGGAACTTCACCTCGATTGCCTACCTAGCCACTGGGCGGGCAAGCCAGCCCAAGTCCGTGCTAGTCCCAAGCCCGGATAAAATAGAGAGTATGATTACCTAAAAGGAAACACCGGCACTCTCCGTGGAAGGGAAATGGGGACCCTACCACGTACTCACTCCAAGATCATCACAACATGAAACTACAATTAAGTATCATGCTGTTTACCACGGCCGCTCAAACATGAGCCTATACCGTTGAAAAAAATTAGATATCACCCATATGACCGTTATTGAAATAACATAATATCAAATGACTTTTGTGATTATTTTGCAATCAGTCAGAACCAAAACGAAATTTTAGGTCTTACTTAGGTCGAATGAAAATTTTAAAATTTATTTCAACATATAAATATATATATATATATAATAAAAAATATATATATATATAATATATATATATATATATATATATATATATATATATATATATATATATATATATATTATATATAATATATATATATATATATAATATATATAATATAATATATATATTTTATATTATATATGCCATATCCTCGTTCGCAACAGCTGAGTATTTAAGGCTAAAGCTCAACTGGAAATTAACTGAATGGGTACGCAACGATTTATATATTTTGTAATCAAATGGCAGATCACGTTTGAATATGCAATTTTCAATATTTTCCCATTAACAATTTTTGTACTGCAACCT
>NC_051420.1:20377994-20392994 GCF_015228065.2 Penaeus monodon
ACGGGGCGGGACTTCATAATCCATGATGTCCTTTTTCTATGTCCACGGGAAATGGATCAGGGGAAATCTTTAATGAGTGCCTGTGCATGTGTGTGTGCATGTGCGTGTGCATGTGCGTGTGCGTGCATGTGTGTGTGTGTGTGTGTGTGTGTGTGTGTGCATGTGTGTGTGTGTGTGTGTTTGCAGATACTGATATCTTCTTTTAACGGTAGTTTCATGTCTGAGCCGCCGTGGTCACAGCATGATACTTAATTGTAGTTTCCATGTTGTGATGCTCTTGAAGTGAGTACGTGGTAGGGTCCCCAGTTCCTTCCCACGAAGAGTGCCGGTGTTACCTTTTTAGGTAATCATTTTCTATTTTTATCCGGGCTTGGGACCAGCACTGACTTGGGCTGGCTTGGCCACCAGTGGCTAGGTGGGCAATCGAGGTGAAGTTCCTTGCCCAAAGGAACAACGAGCCGGCCGGTGACTCGAACCCTCGAACTCAGGTTGCCGTCGTGCCAGTCTTGAGTCCGATGTTCTAATCATTCGGCCACAGCGGCCTTGGCGATCATGGGCTTCCATGACATTCTTGGCAATTTAGAGCGGTGGTTTGCCATTACCTTCCGCCCGTTTTTTTTTTTTTTTTTTTTTGCATCGAGTTGTAAGGAGGAGATTTACTTACGGGGTGTCCTGGGTACCATAGCTCGATTAAGTAAGACGTTATACTATGCCGTTCATGACATGCTGATCCTCTATAGACGTAAATGGGAACGATTCCCGGATATCAGGAACTGCTTAAAGTTTTTTAAAATTTGAAGAGTGTGAAGGATGCGGCATCTTACATAAGTAGGCTGTACTACAATTTCATGAATAAATACTTTTTTTCGCTTTAGGACAGAAGAAGAATAAAAACTGGAATACGTGATAGGTTATTAAAGTATCAGGATATTGATATAGATACACATAAATACTTATATGTATGTATGTAAATACATATACGTATGTGTATAATTAGTTTGTGTAAGCATAGAAGAGTACGTAAGAATGCTTCCACACTGTATGAATCATGTATTATTAGATATCTCCAAAATTACCTTGCTTGTGATGAAAAATGTCAGTGAATACAAGATTTTTGCAGTGTTGCCTCTGAATCTGCTTCCAATTCATGTAAAAATATTTCGCATGTTTACCTTTCCATTAGCTTGTTGCCCGTGTTGATTATTCATGAGATTCGTTGAAGTGGGGGTTGGTTAAGGTAAGGTAAATCTTACTACTACTTTTGACCGATGTTAAGAGGGGGAAAACTTCCCTTTTTACTTCCAATGCCTTCAAAAAAAGGCATCGCATTTGTCCATTAGTTTATGGAGTAAGCTATTGTAGCTTGTCCTTTTTTATTTCTATTTTTATCTTATTCACTTGTTATTTCTGTTTGTTGGTTTCCGCTCGTGGAGTCGTTACTGGATTTTTTCGACGATTTGCTTTCTTTTTCATGGGCTTGAATACTAGTAGTTTAAATATTTTGTCAAAATGCGTGAAATTCATTTGCTTAAAGAAATGCACACACACGCACGCACGTGCGCGCGCGCGCACACACACACACACACACACACACACACACACACACACACACACACACACACACACACACACACACACAAACAAGACAGTTATCATTAACTAGTCCTTAGTCCAGTTGTTTTCAGATTGGATGTGATTACCCCCGTTGGAGTAGAAATGCTGTTTTTTATCATTTATTTATTTATGATTATTATTGTCACCTTTTTTTTTATTTATTTATTTATTTATTATTATTTTTTTTTTTTGGGGGGGGTAATCAGGCACCTTTAAAAAGCAATAGCAGTAAACTGACAAATAATAAAATATTGATTAATAAATGACTGACTAGGTAAAAAGAAAAGTAAACTAAATAATAATGATGCTACATAAATAACAATTACTACTGATGACTTAGCATTGCGAGACTGGTTTCTCTGCGTTAATGTGTATGAAAATCAAAGTCAGGAAACAGTTGAAAGATACAGATGCTGATATGCGATATACATTGTTCTTTGCAAACTTTCGAATAGACATTTTATTAAAGGCCAAACGCTACCATGTTTCCCTTTAACAATGCAGCAGAAATGTTTTTTTTTCTATCAATTACCAAAAGAAATGATCCTTTCATTCCAGCTTGTATTAAAAGGAAGAAAGCTTTTTAATTTGATCTATTATCGGTGGAATAATGTTCAGATTCTATTTCATGAGTGAAATTAATTTCTTGCATAAAAATACAATAATCATTGTAGTTTTTATTTAACATCATAACCAGAGGTAGTGAAGATCTATCACAACACTGCCAGTGGTAACGCTACCAAAGGATTAAATAACACCGACTTAGGGCATGATATAGATATGTTTCCCTGTGTGAAAAAAAAAACAATTAATTACACACAATATAAAGGAAAAGCGTTGGTTATTGCTACAATCATAAAATAAACTGGTTTGGCAAATATAATTAATTAACTTTTGCTGGTCGCTATTCTAGTGTTAACACTTTCAGGCAAATGCAAACCCAGACTAGAATAGCGACCAGTATTTCTTTCGCTTCGTGTCAGGTACCTCAGCATTATCACTGCAGTTATTATTATCATTATTATTATTTATTATTATCATTATTATTATTACAGTATTACTATATGCTGATGATAATCATGAGCATCATCCTCATTATCATTATGATTATTGTCATTGTCATTACCATTGTCATTATTACTGTTGGTATCACCTATTTTTGTCGTTGATATTATTATCATCACTATTACTATCATCAGCATCATCAGTAACATGAGTTGTTATCAATATTTGAGACTTTTAACCATATTGCCAGTGCAGTTCTGGGTCAAGCGACGTGATGGATTGTAGACTAAAGGTCCAAATAATGATATATGACCTTAACTCAATCCAATTACCACTCACCCCATTCCTCCCCACAGGGCTTCTGTCGTTTATTTAGCTAAAATATATATAGCCTTTCTGACTTACACAAATAAAAATAAAATGGCTGAGGCTCCAGAGAACAAAGGCTCTCTTAAGGAGGCAGCTTGCTTTTTGGGATTCAGCGTGTATTTAGTCTTTAGTCTAAATCATTCTACTCGTAGATGGGCAGCAGATGATTTCAATAATAAAGACAAAAATATAGAGTTTAAGATATACCAAAGAACAGATTGGTAAACCTATATAGTACTAATTGACTATATAGGACTATATAGTAATAATTGATAATATAGTTCATAAAAACAATTAAGAATAATGTATTGTACAAGGTTCTCTCTCTCTCTCTCTCTCTCTCTCTCTCTCTCTCTCTCTCTCTCTCTCTCTCTCTCTCTCTCTCTCTCTCTCTCTCTCTCTCTCTCTCTCTCCACACACACACACACACACAAACACACACACACACACACACACACACCACACACACACACACACTCACACAGATACATATATACTTACCAACATTTAACCATGCATACATATACATATACACATGCACATATATTTAAAAATGTATTCATAGACAATTGTACTCATACACATTCATACATACGCTGATATCTATATGCAAATGCTCATATTAATTAGCGCTTACATCTTATAGTGTTTTATATCAGAATTCATTTTGACATATGTAGTGAATAGGTCTTTTTTTTGAGTGACGGTAGTGATTGAGCGTTGTGCAGATGTGGGTGCAGATTATTCCATACAATAACACCATGATGTATAGTATATATCTTTGACTGGTTTGAGCCTACAGTTGGACGCTTTATTAGTGAGTTGGATCGCATAGGATATCACAAAATATTTATGTACCTGAATAGGTTATTTTCGTACACATTGCTACTTTGAAAATGAAAAGTGCACAAAAGTAATTATTTCTCTCAGTTTCAATGGTTTCAGTGTATAAAATGCACTATTTGTATGGTCATAATCCAGCAATTGTTGCAGTATGTGAGCTGCGGGTAATTTAATGAACAATAGATGCATTTGCGGGCATTCATGATGAGAAAGTAATGCGTATGGTACAGATTACCACATTGTTTTTTTTATTATTATTACTTATTTATTATTATTATTATTTTATGTATATTGTTTATGTGAATATATCGATAATCACTATTTCCAGGAAATTTAGTTTCGGTTTCCCTTGACTAGGGTTTACGTATTAAAATTACCGGCAAAAATTTAGGGGAAAATGTCTTATCAGGGTTAAATATAACATAATAGTATTTAACAACATTTAGCGTCAGTTTGTTTAAAGAAATCTTTTGACCGATAGTGGCAAGTTGATGTTGCTAGCAATTTGATTAATATTGTTACCTGAAACATAAAGGTTACTGTCATCAGTATATAAGATAAATGTTAGATACGAAAATGATTTTACAAAACCATTGACATGAATCAGAAAAAGAAGAGGATGTCCTAATAGTGATCCTTGAGGTACACCATGAGATAATGGAAGGCAATCTGAGTTGGAGCCATTTTATGAAACAAACCGTTCTGTTTGACATATGAGTGAAGCAAGTGGTTAGCTGAGACACTGACACCATAATGATAGAGTTTTGAGAGCAGAATTATGTGATTAACCATGTCAAAAGTCTTAGATAAATTTAGACACATAGCAATGGTGAATTCGTTATCCAAAGCCTTGTAGATATAGTTTGAAAAATATATAACAGCCATTTCTGTTGATTTATTTCTTCTAAATCCAAATTGGCAATCTGATAGAATACTGTTCTTGCATATGAGATGATTTTGCAATCTGATTTGGATTTTCTCCAGTTTTACTTATTACGTGTAGAAATGAACCGATTTGTGAACTGGGCTAACCTTTGCTGTCTCGAGTTTATCTGGGCATATACGCGTAAGTGTTGCACAAGACACGGGAAATGGTAGACAAATGAGATTTAATCATTGGTGACGTGATACCATCATAACCAGTTCAGTTAATTACCTACCTCAGAGAGTTTAGATTCCGTTAGGGTGTTCAAAGATAAATTTGTGTTGTACGAAGGCCTAATGAAATTCATGAAACTGGAATGGGTGAGTGACATTGATAATTATGCTATTTGAAACAATACTGATACAGTGAGAAATTTTACCAGAAACTCGTGACTGACCTGGCTCTACTTCTATCGTTTGATTCTGAGATGTATTATTTCTCTTTAGAATTTAATTAAAGACCGTCCATGTGTCCCTGTAGTTATGTATAGTAATTCCTGCGAGCAGAGCGAATCACCTTAGTGAGATGATTACATGCTCGCCTGAACTGATCTCTTTAAGTAATCGGCCGTTTTGCATATAGGCGCTGGAGCCTTATCTCACTTCTAAGAGCCCTTATTGCTGTAGTTGTGAAGGGTTAATCATATGATTTGGATCTGATTAATTTAGATTTTACATATACATACACAGTAGAAAAAATAGTGAACTAGTTATCGTAAGCAATATTAGGTCGTTAGACCAGTAAACTATACCCGAGCCTATATCAGTTAAGAAATCCCTAAACTGGCCAGATTTCTCCTCATTAAAATATCTGTAGCTTACTTTTATTTCCTTCATTGTTTCCTTGTTTTGATTAAGGCGGTTTTTAAGGTTGAAAAAAATGGGGAAATGGTCAGAGATGGTGTGGATGACACCGTTTGTTACATAATTGGATAGTTGGTTGGTCCTAATGCGATCTATCAGAGTGGCTAACGTGGGAAGTAAATAGCAATGTTTAATTGAATAGGGCTATGAAGTCTTGAACGCTGGCATCTGATATGTTCTTGAGTTCTTCTGTTATGTCTTTCATACTATCTAGGAAAACTTTAAAATCCGTGTGAGGTCATTTGTAAACTATGCCGGCCACCAGGTTTATCTGTTGATTCTTAATTTCTATAAAGCGTTTCCAACAATGCTCCATTGTTATACATTGTTTGTGTAGGCATTGTAATTGGGTGAAGAGACGCAGATATCTTCAGTTAATTTGGTTTCACAGAAGTACGAAATTCAAAATTGAAGTTCAGTTGTCTATGAATGTATCGAGATAGAGAGGGAAGTAGTTAATATTTAGACTTGTAATGGAGATCACATCTTTAGACAGCCGGAGGACACTGCCGAGCTAAGAATCAATAAAGAAATACTTGCAGCCCGGATTATTGAGGCTTCAGTTAGATAGGAAAAATATGTCTGAGTCAGTTTGATTTGTGATATCAGAGGTACTGGATGGAAAATTATAGTAATTGACTTTTTCCAAGTTATCCAAAGATATTATGTTTAATTTAGAGTATTGCTCTATTCGAAATCCCTAACATTGTTGAAAGCAAATATGAAAGTATCCATCATAAATTTGAAACTATGATAATGTTGACTGGCTTATAAACCTGCGTCTGTTTCCTCTCACGCTGCATCGGCCTCCCTGTGGCTCTCGTGGCACCTCTTGGCGCCTCAGCGTCTGAGGTGAATGCAGGCGCGGCAGTCGGGTACTCGTGGACACCGCATGAGGAAACTCTTGCACAGATGCTATCTGAGGGAAGGAGCAGGCGGTGTTTTAGGGGGGCTTGCGGCGACGGCACGAAGAGACTCCGAAAGACCGTCCACTTCCCTCCCACGTTGATCTCCTCCGGCCTGTCCTTCCTTGATTATCAACGTGCGATAGTTGAAGAAGGCGTACTTTCCATCACGTCTTACTGCATGCTGGCTGACCATCTGTAATCGTCTTGCAGCTATTGTGCCTGGACAAAAATCTTCATTCAGGATTATCCATGTGCTATGCAGTTTCCTTCTGCCAGAAAACGACTTCTCTCTCGGCATAGGAGGAGAACTTGGCACGATGTCACTAGGGCGCATCCAGTGGGTTGAGGGTCTTCTGCAATGCCACAAATTCGTTACGGCGGCCTCGGTCATATTGGTAATCAAGCCGTTCATCGATTCACTCGAGCTCTGAATTGAGATGATTATTTTCTTGGAAGAGGGATTTGCAGGTCAGTGGAGAGACGGCGATTTTCTTGCCCTCAGGTTTATTCACAGTCGTGTCTGTTCATCCATCGTTTTTTTAGTAAGTTACAGGCTGTTGATTATGTGATTAATCTTACGACCACTTGTTCTGATGGTATTATGCCGTTTGTCGATCGATTCTGTCAATCTGGAGCGTTTACTTTGCTATTTGGCTATGTATAGTTTATGATATACTCTGCGGACCTCTTCGCCATGTTTTAATGTGCTGTGGTTTCACTATTTCATCTCTCTGATCACTGAAAAGGCCATAAAGTGGTAGCGTATGGCCCTTTTCCTTATTTAATTTAGGCCTCAGAGATATCAATCTTTGGTGTTGCTTTCATATTTAAAGGCAGTCGTGATATGGCTCTGGGTTACGTAAAACATAAAGGTTTCAAAATCGGCAAAAGTAGCTTACAAATAGAATTAATTTTAAAGTAAAACAAAAAGAAATAAAACCCCATGGAACCTAACGAAAGACTAATGCAAAACCGAATCAAACTACTCTAAAACCAAGGCCATACACAATAAAACAAAAAAATAAAATGAAATAAGAGATTCTAGCAAAAATAAGAATTTGAAATAGATAAAATGCAAAATAAAAAGATTGCAGAAAAACTCAAAGTTACGGGTTCTGTATTTTACTGAAGGAGAGGCAGCGTACATGAACATAAACAATATAATAACTATTACTCTCTGATGTTTCCGATGTCGTATTTCGCCGCCTCACATTACGAAAAGACAATAGAATAAAATGAACACAATAAAAATAGATAAAATTCGAAAATAAAAACAAGTCTCTCTCTGTGACTTCGTTGAAGTCTCGGGCCTGTGTGGCTATTGTTTGTGCCTGCGCATTTTCACCTGCGCCATTTTCCCTTCCGCAAAACCATGTCCCGTTTTAACTTTTCATTCGTGTATACGAAATGTTTGAATTCACGTTGTAATCCTAGAGCTTCATTCATAATTTCGCATATCTGGCTGCGCATCCGCGTAGAGGGCACCCTCATCGGCTACGGCCAGCGAATACGAGGGGAAACCAGCATTACACTCACTACAAATCGTTTCATTTATTTCCTTCAGTAGTATTTCAGTGCTTCTAATCCCATGCTGAGATCGGGGTCAGCGACCAGGAGAAGTGAGGAAGAGTGAGGTGAGGTGCTTGCTGAACGAACCCTACTGCGCATGTGCGAACACACGGGCTCCCCGGGGAAGCATCACTTTTCTAAAATGGCCACTCACTGCGAATAACTTTTTTTTAACTTTTTTAGGTCTTGCTAACCTTATCTCATTGTAGGTGTATCTTTCGAAAATGCTGGTGCACGAGATCGACCGGAATTTTAAGTTCTGTGGAAGGATCTCGTGACAGTGTTCGACCGTTATGAGTTGTTGGTTAGAGATACGAGTGTATATTAGGTGTACATACATTCATGCATACCATCACTATTTGGTGGTTGGGATGGACACTGGTCTCCAGATCGTCAAGGTCATATTTAGTCTTTTGTAATTTAATATTGAAACATGCTTTCAATGCACGCTTTTTATAAAAAAAAAAAAAAAAAAAAAAATACTGGGTTTCATGTTGGTGTGGGGGTATGTGTCAGTGTTGAGTTGCTACAACTTATGCCCTCTGATCAGTTACCAACATGCGGAGTCACCCCGCCAGTTTATCTTCTTGTTTGCTAACATTGCTGCAAGTCTACCTCTCTAGTGAGTATGGTGAATGTAGGCTGCTTATGGACTGCACTACGTTGAGAGATGCAATATGAATTGGTTCAGGGGCTGTTCAAATATAAGATAATGAGTGCTTTGATTGCCTTCAGAAACCCTCAGAAACCTTCCGTGTGTTTCCTTGGGCACTGCGCACCGTGAGTTACAGGATGACTTGAGGTGTCTGACTATAATTTCGAAGAGTTGTAATTTGGTGGATACAGAAATCGATTCATCATATTTTGACTGTGTATACAAAAAGTGATTAGCATTTAATTAAGAAATAAGGTTGGAGAAGATCATAATATAATGTTGGCATATTCACTTCTTATTTAACCAGTAACTGTATGGAGATCAGTGTACCTCAATTCTGTGACTTTCAGGAATAGGGCAGAATACGTATAGATTTTGTTCATAGGTAATTGCAGCATTAAATACATTTACTTACACAACAAATAATTGTGTTTGTATATACCATAAATGACATTGTACTCTTTCATACTAATCTGAGTTGTATCTCTATTCGATTCAGTGGGCTTGGCATTGCATTTGTAGATAAAAAAAAAAAAAAAAAAAAAAAAAAATATATATATATATATATATATATATATATATATATATATATATATATATATATATACATATATATATATATTTATATCTGTATCTATCCATCTACTATCTATCTATCTATATATATTTATGGAAATGTATGGTTTAATAGAGAAGTAACAGGGGTAACGCTCATAAAGAACGTTTGATTTCTTTATAGTGATGCTCTTGCCATTGTGACATTCTTTAGCATACTATATTTCTATAAGATAAAGCTTGTTGACCTCTCTGGTCATTTATCACTAAATCAGAGTTGACGAACATCCAATAGGAAGTTTTTTTTAATCCCTGCTGGAGCACAGAACTGGATCCCCAGCTTAGTTTTATGTGGTTCTTTTCTTAATAGATCCAACCAAAATATTATTTTTCATATTCATTACTAGTTGTACTTGTTTTATTGTTTAGTTATATTTGCCTAAATCTTTGTTTGAAGTACCAACTACTAAAATGAGACTGCAGATGACCCCAGAATCGACAAATGCAGCCTTATATATTGATGTTGTGGCTGCTGTAATTCATGCTTTAACAAAGTATATATTGATCAGATAGAGCTTGTTGACTCTGGGATTTTATTAATTAGCAGTCAATCTAAACTCAGTTTAACTGAAAATACATGAAGGAGTATCGTTGACCTTTACTGCAGTACAAAATCAAGAGCCCACCACATTGCTATTTTATTTTATTTTTTTTTTTTAATCAGTTATAGTTCCATCAAAATGCTAGTGAATGTGCAAGCCTGCACCTATTTTCTCTTCTTAAACAAAAAAATCAGTTGAATATATAAAATGAAATATGTAACATTTAGAAATTATAGAATTAAAGATGAATTAGATACTGGTGTATTCTGTTCGTGATGACAGGCTTAATTGATGTAATGGAAAGTATGTAAATTAAATTGCCCAAATAGCAGTGTTAAAGTTGCTTAGTATTTTACATTATCAACGCTGCTTTGTAGACTCTTAACAGTAAGTTGTACCCTCTGCAGAACCTGAAATATCAGCAAACGTGCAGCCTCCTCAGGTGGATTCTTACGAGGCTCCTCAAAAATTGACATTGGAGCCAACTGAGTCCACATCTGTCCTTGAAAAGGGCTTTTAACTCTGTGAATTTCGTTTAGAAAGTACTAACATTTATAGGTGAGAAAATAACAAATTAGTAGTACTTGATTCCATTAAAAACTATCGTACATGAACAACAGTGTTGTTGATAAAAGCATACAGTGACAACATAGTTTTTTCCAGCAGTACAAGAAAATAGAAAATATGGGAAGATATTGCTTCATTGCAGCAAGATGACAAAATGATGCCCGGACTAAAAAAAAAACAGGTTTGTATCACTACTTGAATGGACATCTTGTTTAGATGTTATAGGACTGATTTTGGTTGCCTTATATATAATGTATAATTAATTCATACTTACTTTATATGACGGATTTACCTTTTTAGCGCGCGCGCGCGCGCGCGCGTGCGTGTGTGTGTGTGTGTATGTGTGTGTGTGTGTGTGTGTGTGTGCGTACGTGTGTATGTGTTTTAAATACATGTCTCACAAAGTCCAATTAGTTGGTCCTAATAAATGTTTGATAGATGTTTCAAAAATTTATATAGAATGTTTTATTTACTTACAGGTATTTTAATCTCCTTATTTTCTGATGAAAAATAATTAAATATATTGACAAGTTAAGTGGACAAGGCAGTGACCCACAATCGCCCTTCTATGCAGCAATGGATGAGATTCTTACACGTGTTCCTAGTGTAAAGTAATAGGTAAGGCAATTTACATGTAATGATGAACTGATTATTAGTATATATTATATGAGAGACGCTAAAAGAAAATTAAAATAAAAGATTACATTGTTCTCACAATATTAATGAAACTTTCATCGCCAGGTCAACCTTCGACCAGTGTTGGATCATCTGAAGTTGTGGAACTTCTACTCCCATCACTATCACAATCACAGTCTGCCAGTTCAGCATCATCTCTTCCACCCCCAAGATCTGTTCAGAACAACAAGAGGCATCACATAGGAGAGAACATGCCATCCCAGCAATAGACAAATTAGCTGATATTGCTC
This sequence comes from Penaeus monodon, assembly GCF_015228065.2. Classification (NCBI taxonomy): domain Eukaryota; kingdom Metazoa; phylum Arthropoda; class Malacostraca; order Decapoda; family Penaeidae; genus Penaeus; species Penaeus monodon. The sequence continues at coordinate 20,389,396 of NC_051420.1, forward strand.
TCGAGGGGACTGCTGTTTAGAAAGATGTATGCAGTCTTTACGTAACCTGCATGACCAATATATATATATATATATATATATATATATATATATATATATATATATATATATATATATATATATATATATTTTTTTATATTTTTTTTTTTTTTTTTTCTGTCAACCTCAGGTAAAGCCAAGTAACATTTAAGCTTTATAGTTATAAGTGAATGTTTCTTCTATACTAGATTTCTCCAGTGTTCAAATAAATGTGTGTGTGTGTGTGATTATATATATATATATATATATATATATATATATATATATATATATATATTATATATTTATATATTTTTTCTTATTACTATTTTTTAATGATGTCATAAAGGTTTTTTGATTCCGTTTGTTTTGCCTTCAAGCCTTGAAATGAGTCTTTATTTGTTAGATATTTGCATGTAATGGCATTTGTTTGCATTTGAGTTATGTGCTTTAGCTCAGCTGTTCTGTAAACGTCAGGCAAAGACACGTTGTATCAAAATTTCATAGTTATAAGTGAATTTTTAATTTTATTTTTTCATATATATATATATATATATATATATATATATATATATATATATATATATATATATATATATATATATTGCGCTGTAGTCTTTAAGGTTTATCATTTCGTTTGCACTCATTCTGCAGCATAACAAACTTAAAGATTGCCCCCAGAAAAGATCAGCTATAAGTTTAGATTGTTATATAGTGTGAACAGACGTTTCAAATATTTTTAATAAATGCCTTATATTATTTTAGATAAATACATTTAATTTATTTTGCCCCCAAGTACAATGTGAAGTAAAAGAAAAAAATATGAAACCACAGAACTTTTATTAGACATGGATTATGGTAAATATACAATATTCAGTACATATTTACAATTCCTGAGTTTTTAAAACTTTCAGGAAAAAAATATGCGTGTGTGTGTGAATATACACACATCAGTGCAAACAATACTGAAAGACATGTTATATGTTATGTGTTATATAAATGAAACATAAAAATCAAGCAGAATGAAAAGAAACCAGATATGTGATTTATAACAGGTACTTATGAAGGTACAGTATATATTTTCAAATATTTTATGAGCTATGAAAATAAGTATATGGTGTTCAGAAGAAAATGAAATAAACAATAAAAGACCAACACAAGGCGCCACTACTTGCAAACATGCAAACAGTTTAATGCAAGAAACAACATTTTAGATACAAGTTACATTATGCAAGCAGATTTGTGAATTCATTCCGTTTTATAACGGCTTCCTCTCTTTCCATTTCGGGAACACCTTCATAAGAACCTCTAGCTCAGGTTCCAAAACAATGTCTTGTAATTCTGCTTGAATATCCATTTTTTCCTTCAGAAAAAAATACAATTATGTAGTACACAGGCAGCTGGAATGATTATTGGAATTCTGTCAAGTCTAATCATATCTAGGTACATTAATCTTCGGACCAAATACTCTCTCAATGACAACCTTAGTGGAAGAGTGAATATTACTGAAAGATATATGTTCAGCTGTGAGATGACCAGTGTTCTTGTAAGGAACAATCATGAATGGTGAGAGAGGATAAGCAGAATCACCAAGCAAATGAAAATCTCTGGACAAACAATTGTTTTTAGTAGTGAATATATGGGAGAATTTCTATACACCCTAGCATCATGTACAGACCCTGCCCATCTGAATATATGAGAAGAAATTTTCGATGAGAATCACAATCTGCTTGCAACTGAATACTTGTAAACTTTGTCCTTTTTACAAAGGGGCTTGGAATCTGCACGAGTTCCATCTAGAGCACCTACAAAGACAGGAAATCCAGTTTTTCTTAAGAATTTTTCTGTTATTTCATTAATTTCTGAATGGCTCTTGGTTCCCCAAAAGCTAGAGTGTAGCCAGGATCTTCTCTTCAGACAGAACCTGCTTGCATAAATGGGGTCTAAGAATCTGACACAAGTCCTGTTGATAAAGAAAAGTGTATATATAAGAACAATTGAAGGACAGTAAACTGCTGTATACATGGTAAATTCAGCATAATTAGGCATCCTCAAATTAACCAATTAAGTTCATGAAAAAACAGCCAGTTTCATTATGATTTTCTCAAAATGTAAATTATACTGCTTTACACTGTAGAAGAATACAATAACTGTCAAAGAAGTACAAAGTATGCAAATGCATGCATTCCAATTAGGCACCAGGAATGTGAAAAATTTTATTATTAGCGCAGAAATGACCGAAATATTCTGTAACTAACTAGAAATAATAGCTTTTCATATTCACAACACTATTCCCAAGCTACATCCAATTAAGCAAAGAATTACTCCTGCAAAGAGCAACAGACTTTGTTGCTGCGAATACATGGAGAATCCATTGTCTTCCAGGGTGGAAGTTCCCAAGGAGGGGGATTGCATTAGATAACAAAGTGACATATAATGAGGTATTTCATGTATATTATTCACATTTTACCCCTCAATTTCCCTGACACCTTCCATGCCCTCTCATGCTATTGGGGCCAAGAATGAGGGTTTTCACAGCATAATTCCTATTTATGTATATACTAGGTGTAGTAACGAGTTATGTGAAGGTATTCTAAACAATTACCAGTATTTACTCTAATACTCTTAATGTAAATTCTGTTTTTGCCATTGTTGACATAATCAGTATGTTATTAAAATACTAATAGTAATGGAAAATGTACAAAAATTCTTTCTGCAAATGAAAGAAAATGGTAAACAGGTGAGATAGGTTGAGATAACATAACTTTGGTGATCAAGTTGAGCCATCCATGCGTAAAAACAAACTAAAATCACAAACAATATGGCATGGGTATAATGCATTTCCCCCTCATTATATCAGTTTTGGAAAATCAGTTGGTTAGAAATGATCTTTTATATCTGCCCATACATACTATAATTACCGTACAGTAAAATTTATTTCATAATTTATAATCTTTATATTTTATATCTTCTGTAGTCATATACACTAGACATCACCTCAGCAAAAATGAACTCCATGCTTCACAAACGTACAGTTCCTGTTGCTTCTCTTCATTTATGGCAAATTTATAATTAAGCATTAATACTAAAGTACATGATGTATAGGCCGCGGTGGCCGAGTGGTTAGAGCATCGGACTCAAGACTGGCACGACGGCAATCTGAATTCGAGGGTTCGAGTCACCGGCCGGGGCGTTGTTCCCTTGGACAAGGAACTTCACCTCGATTGCCTACCTATCCACTGGGTGGCTAACCCAGCCCAAGTCAGTGCTGGTCTCAAGCCCGGATAAAATAGAGAGAATGATTACCTAAAAGGTAACACCGGCACTCTCCCTGGAAATGAACTGGGGACCCTACCACGTATTCACTCCAAGAGCATCACAACATGAAAACTAAAATTAAGTATCATGCTGTGACCACGGCGGCTCAAACATGAACCTACCGTATAGTAGGCCGCGGTGGCCGAGTGGTTAGAGCATCGGACTGTCACGACGGCAATCTGAGTTTGAGGGTTCGAATCACCGGCCGGCACGTTGTTCCCTTGGGCAAGGAACTTCACCTCGATTGCCTACCTAGCCACTGG
>NC_051420.1:20395494-20405494 GCF_015228065.2 Penaeus monodon
TACAGAATCATCAGACGATGATGGCGAGTGAGAACCATTTGTAACGGATAGTTGCCTAATATCCCCCTCCTCCCCCTCTCCCTCATCACTCCTATCAATTTCTCATCATCGTCTGACATTTGCAAATCAGCGATATGAGGTCTTCACCATCAGAGTTTGCCGACGACGCCTTAAGAGGAAAATATCCTGGACCTCACATCATACGGACAAAAATTCATGTTAAAATAATATCCCCCTCCCCCCAAGAAAATGGTCATAGACTGTGAGGTGATATCATCACGAAATCCTCTAAAACGAATATTCTGAGGCCCATACTCTGCCGTTCATAAATTTGTGTAAGAGCGTACATCACCGGCAATTCCGGCGCAGCATGCTGCTTTCATGTGATGTATGCTTATACATCTCTGCACCCCATTGGCTGGAATATCATTCACCTCCTTCACAATAGTATTGGAAAATGGTCGCTTGCATGACCTGCAAGTAAAATCCAGCCGTACACCAGGTGAACCAACTGACAGGTTGATATTGTAACCGCTTGGTCGATGGTTTGCTCGACCCCGCAGTAACAAGCGATGATCAGGCGAGTGGGTGGTTGTTCGCCATTCGTCAGGCGAGCCATACGCTACAGCCACGCGTGCAGACGGCTGCTCGTCATTCGCCAGGTGAGCTACGCTCCTGGATCACATGAGGGGTGGCTGCTCGTGATTGATTATTCCTTGTTCTGTGACCCTCACCTCTTGTGTGTGTGTGTGTGTATATATATATATATATATATATATATATATATATATATATATATATATATATATATATATATATATATATATATATATATATATATATATACCTGACTTTCGTAAAATAAAAACTTGCGGAATTGTCATCACTTGTCTTACTTATCCTATCCCACCTCTCAGGAAACTCTGCAGTTAGCCACAGCTACAGTATTGAAGAATGTCCCAGTCTGAATTGGGAAGTGTGTAGGTGTGTCACAGTTCAGTAAAACTGCATCTACTCTTGAGAACAAGGATTCCAAGGCCCTTCCTCGAGGTTGCACTGTGTGATGCCAGCGATTTTAAATTCCCTAAGAGTAGAAATGGCAACGGGCCAAGTAGATCTTCCAATGCATATATGTTGATATTATGTGGAGGAAGATAGATGGAAGACCTAGCATTTCGGCAAATGCCATCCTCATTTATATTAATCCTATTGTTTTACTGTTACCACATCTCCTAAGTATGCTGCTCCTGCACATTAATAATCTTCTGCATACTCTTAAGATATCTATGAAGCTAAAATGGCTTGAAGAAGAGGGGACCTTGTTTTGGTGGGATGTGTGTTGCGTGTGGTTTCGGGCACCTGCTAAAGTCTCTCGTGCAGAGGTGTGTTTACAACCTCGGAAGTTGAGAAAACGAGAGAGTACCTTGATTTACGATGTGAACAAACCTCATACGATTTTGTATGAGTTCGCTCAGTGCCTAGTGATAGCACCGCATAAAGCTGGGCATATATGGCTTTACCTTGAGATGGTACCATGCCAACTTTACCGATTCTGGAAGGACTAACGTTTTAAAAGTTGGAAGGAGAGGTGGCGTCAACTGTTCCACACCATCGAATTTCTTCTTTATATATTTTGCTGCCACTAGATTAGACTGTAATAGTTTCTACTTTGAATACCTCACAAGGTCTTGGGAAATGATAATTCCCTTGCATTGATTGAGTGTTTCGTGAGAGCATGAAACTTTAGGCCCAGAACTGTCACATATCACTTGCAGACAGTCACTTCTGTCGGGTGACGAAACGTTGACTATTGGGCTTAGGCAAAAAGATCCCTGATCACGCCATCAATGGTCTTCATGAGCTGTATACTATATGAGATACTTTCATATTACCAATCCTTGATTAATTAAGGACTTTTCTACTTACCTGGCCTGGGAGCCCAGGAAGCATTCCAATTCCAATTCTTGCCCTTTGGAACCTAGAAAGGTTCTAGAATAACAACAGGTTCTGTTCAAATAATTTTAATTACAATTCTTCATCTCGCCCCTCCCCCACCCACTAAGAAGTCTGACAAAAGGAAGCTATAAATTGGGGTTAAATACACACAACAGCCAAAGGGATAGTGAGGAAATATAAGCAGTCACCACACAGTGCTGATGGCACTAACGGAACTTATGCAATGACGACAGGACCATATTTGATCAATCAATTGACTTGACCTGGTCTTGATCAAGCCACCCACCTAACAATGAATCCATTGAATCAGGGTATCCAGTACTTCAGTACTTCCAGTACTACTTTTCATATGGTCTTTGGCAGCACCTGTGGTTAAGGCCCGCTTACTTATGGAACTATTTTCCACGGGCTTTCTTTGGACAGCTCAGGTTCCTTTGCCTCAACTAAAGCGGGAGGAGGAAAGTATGTAAAAGCTTTGACGCAAAAACCGTGAAACGGGATGAGGAGAGGAAGGAACAGCTAACTAAGAAGGATATCATGGGCCACCAATCCACTTTTTGTCGGCAAGCTGAGAGGGAAGGATTGATTTGATTATTTAAGATTGTCTGTCGCGTCAACAGCTAAGGTCATTAGCGGCGAATACCTTGTTAACTAGAAATATTAAAATGTTTTTAAAACTTTAAAAATCTATCAATAAAATCTTACAAATAACAATAAATAGATTAAAAATCAAAGCATAAATATCATGCTCTAAGTGCATAAAATCATTGCATAAACATTATGCATAATTAAATTTTATTGAAAATATTAGTCTCCCTAAGGAAATTAATAAGACCCTCTACGTCACAAGCTTCCCCCAATACATTTTTCAGTGTATATGGGGGAGACAAGTACATATGTCTTTGGTCTGAGAATGTTGCACATCTTTCCACTACATGTGCGATCGTTAATGGCTCTTGGCATCCTCACAAAGTGCTTCTTTTTAGCCATCATTGGCCCATGAGTCAGTCTTGTGTGCCATTCTTAGTCTTGTTAATACACTTCCACTTTTCGGTGGGATGGATGCTAGTCGCCCAACTGCCAAGGTCATCTCTAATGTGTCGCAGTTTGTTTCTCGAGGTATGCCTCCATTGTTCCCTCCATTTATCACGAAGACAACTTCTGATGCTGGGTTTCAGGTCGGTGTGTGGGAGAGGAAACGAGCATCACAAGGCGAGCGGCAGCTGCTTGGCCTTTTGATCAGCTCGCTCATTCCCCACTGATACCAATATGCGCTGGCACCCAACACAGAGTTATCTTTTTACGTGTTGACATCAGTGCAAGCCAATCTTGAACCTCCCTCACTACTGGATGTGATGAGTTTAAGCTCTTGATTGCTTGCAAGGCACTACGAGAGTCACAATATATCACAATAGAATGGTTCGTAAGATCTCTAGTCATCTTAACTGCTGTGAGGATGGCATGTAACTCTGCAGTGAAGATCGAGGCTGCTAGAGAAAGACTGCCAGATGCAGTCTTCCTTCTGCTCACTGCTGCAAGCCCACGCCATTTTCAGATTTCGAACCATCTGTATAAATTGCATCTGATCCCCGGTATTTAGAAATGTGCTGAAGAAATTTCTCTCTGACTTCTGCTTCGGATCTCTCCCCTTTCCCAATTCCGACTAAATCCAGCTCGACTTGATTAGTCCAAGGCGGAAATTGGGGAATTCCAACAGCCAGAACCTTAGAGAGATTTAAATTAAGATCTTCCACAAGATTCCTCATTCTCCTACCATAGGATCGGCTATCCTCAAGGGGGTTGAAAACCAATCTGGATGTAGGAGATCCTGGAATCCTTTGTAGTCTCGTGTAGTAAATCAGGTTCATGTATTCTCGGTGTAATGAAAGAGGTGGTTCTCCACTCTCAGCATACAGGGACTCCACAGGTGAAGACCTGAAAGCCCCAGTACAGATTCTGAGAGCTTCATTATGAACCGAGTCTAATATCCGTAGAACAGTGGGAGTTGTAGATGAATAAGCTTCACATCCATAATCAAGCTTACTACGAATAAGCGCTCGGTAAAGCCGCAGAAGCGATGTGCGGTCTGTACCCCAAGATAGATGTGAAAGAACCCGCAAAATACTAAGTGCTTTTGTGGCCTTTACTTTCAACTGTTTGATGTGAGGCACCCATGTAAGCCTTGAGTCAAAAATTAGACCCAAGTACTTCACCTCTTGGACAAATTGCAGTGGGTTTGCTCCTAAATAGAGGGAAGGATGGAATTTTCCTCGTTTGTGGAAATGCATAGGAGAGGGAAGGAGAGAAGAGAAAAGAATATGGGAGATACCTGCATGCACATACTTACAAACAAAAGAGAAGGATGGAGGCCACCCTAAAATCAACCTGCTTTCTGCGCATTTTCATCACCATCATCGCTGACAGTACATTGACCCTTGCCAGACCATAGATTTTCTATTTTGAATGCAAAGTGAATGTACATTGGGTGATATATTCCAACCCAAATTCTTAATGATGCGCCCATTTTAGAACCTAAAGCTATGGCCTAATGCTATTAATATAGGTTTCTTTGTTTCATCAAAATGGTTATTGCGCTTTATTGCTAAAGGAATGCTGATTTAAAAATTAAAGAGAACGTAAGTAGATTTGTAAAGTCACTGATGATCCTCTTGGTTAAAAAGAGTAAAAATTTAATCAAAATAAATAATCACTAGGTATTTCTACTACATGTATCATTATTAGTTGTGCAGTATCAAAACAACACAAGGTAATAAATACTTTCGAGCTATGTGCCATCTTGGATTTTTTGCACAGTGCTCATTTTTCTAATATTCCAAATTTTGGACTCCGTAATTCACACAATATCGGTGTCATTGGTCATGTGAAAAGATGCATTGGTGTGTTTGACTTTGATGTAAGTTCAGCAACGAAAGAAATTTAATTAGGTGGAGTATTATTTTTAAAACTAGCGGTATTATATTGCGTTATATACACTATGGGTTTGCTCTGACTTAAAGTAACTTCAATGTTTGTATAGCATAAAATCATTCCTTTAACATTTATGAAATCATATATACATTTAATAGCTTCATGATATGCTGTTTATATCGGTCTGATTAAGCTCAAATACAAGAAGGGCCATCTAGCTCCAATGACCGAAAATCCTGTCACTCCATGTTGCTTCCGATCCTGTTACATCACGAAATAACCCGAGATGGAGTCCAACAACCGAAGGGTTTCTCACACGTAGCAGTATCTTATCAAATGCATAAGATATTTGTATTTAGAGGTGTTACACATTTTAATTTACTTTGCAATAGATATTAATATACCACAACTCTGCGCCAACTGTACTCCACATTTCACTAACAATTTGCTATGCCGATGATATTTGCATTAAATCCTCATCCGAGGAAAGAATGCAAGAGATTCTAGATATACTCTCAGCAAGGGCTATTGAGTGTGGCTTGATAATCTCGACTGAAAAAACCAGGGCTCTTAACCCAAAGACAATCCCTCTGCCAAGGTTTCATATAAGTGACATTGAGCTAGATCTCTGTCATCAATACAAATACCTTGGGGTGATTGTCAATGATGCAGAGTTCATCAGAAACTTGAAGAAAAGGCTGTGGGAGCGGCTGAAGCCACTTAGGACACTTGTTGGCAAAGACCATGGTATCAATGTCAATATTGCAAGACTCTTTTACTTGTCATACATACGGTCAGTCATAGATTATCATGCATTGCACCTAGTGTTATACAAGGAATCAGAGTTGACTAGTTTAGAGCATATACAAAATGAAGCCATGAGGATCATTCTTGGTGCCCTAGAACAACAAGAATTGTGAATATGAGAACCGAACTAAACTTGCCCTCTGTTTACGAAAGAATATTATATATAAATACCACATTTGGTGTCAAATCAATTAGAGAACCCCTCCATTGTACAGAGTTCCAAAGACAACTAAAACACAGAATAGAGGAGCTACCTTTGCATGACAACACCGATTCTTACTCAAATCCATGGATACAAGTAACATGTAAACAATTAGCTCAGCTGAACATACCCATAACTAAGACCCTACATGGCCGTTCTGTACCCCCGTGGAAAATGTCGGACCTAAGTATATATTATACGACTGCCCCCAAAAAAGACAGTGTCCCCCCTGCTATACTTAAGCAGTATGCACTTGCAATTATAAATGAGCATCTTGAAACTCTATCCAATGCATATGAATGCTACACTGACGGGTCCTTGCAGTCTGGGAGTAGAGCAGGATGTGCTTTTGTTGTATATAAAACAATATCTTGAAGCACCAGGATTGTAGGAGGGTTCATGACTGGGCTAGCACTACGCAAACTGAGTTGGCAGGAATACTCATGGCCACCGAATTTCTATTGAATCAAGGCTCGGGGGTAATATTCTGTGATTCACAGAGTGCTCTCCAGGCTCTGAACACTCTAGACAAAGGTGCAGTTGATATCGCAAATGACATCAGGATAAACGTGTATCGTGCAAAAGAACGAGGCCATGATATACGTTTTGTGTGGATTCCATCGCATGTTGGAATCCCCAGGCATGATCATGCTGATCGCCTGGCAAAGTCAGCATGTGACAAGCAAAGTGTGGATATAGATCTTGGGTACCTATTTCCAGGATTTTATACAATATTAAAGCTTCCTTTAAAGAGGACTTGACTGAGTTTAATTAATTCTCAACGCCCTGAAAGCTGTAGCATAAAGCATTATGACCGGTTTAGGCAAGATTCATTCACCTATGGTTTATATAAAACAAGAACAAGACAGTGTGATATTGTAACCGCAAGAATCAGGCTTGGATATAGATTGTATTGGCAGCTCAGTACAGTTTTGTAATGTCGAAGAAACTAAGTGTAAACTGTGTAATGAAGAATATAAGCGAACGCTTGTACATTATATCTCAGAGTGCCATGTGTTACAGCCTTTCAGGCCACCTAGCTTGAGGTATGGAGAACTATGTAACTATTTCATATCCTCTGATGTCTAGAAGATATACTTATATTATATCCTAATTTGGAATGTAGCATCACATGACCGCATATCAAATGTTAGCAATGCCTTTCCACGCCCAAGCTGTACGCCGCGTGGCAGATGAGTAGATAAACGACTGTAATTGTTCCTTTCTGTAATTGATATAGTACTTATCTAATAATGTTTAGCCAAATTGAAATGTAATACCATTATATGTTATAACCTGATCAAAATTAGACCCAAGTACTTCACCTCTTGGACAAATTGCAGTGGGTTTGCTCCTAAATAGAGGGAAGGATGGAATTTTCCTCGTTGTGGAAATGCATAGGAGGGGAAGGAGAGAAGAGAAAAGAATATGGGAGATACCTGCATGCACATACTTACAAACAAAGAGAAGGATGGAGGCCACCCTAAAATCAACCTGCTTTCTGCGCATTTTCATCACCATCATCGCTGACAGTACATTGACCCTTGCCAGACCATAGATTTTCTATTTTGAATGCAAAGTGAATGTACATTGGGTGATATATTCCAACCCAAATTCTTAATGATGCGCCCATTTTAGAACCTAAAGCTATGGCCTAATGCTATTAATATAGGTTTCTTTGTTTCATCAAAATGGTTATTGCGCTTTATTGCTAAAGGAATGCTGATTTAAAAATTAAAGAGAACGTAAGTAGATTTGTAAAGTCACTGATGATCCTCTTGGTTAAAAAGAGTAAAAATTTAATCAAAATAAATAATCACTAGGTATTTCTACTACATGTATCATTATTAGTTGTGCAGTATCAAAACAACACAAGGTAATAAATACTTTCGAGCTATGTGCCATCTTGGATTTTTTGCACAGTGCTCATTTTTCTAATATTCCAAATTTTGGACTCCGTAATTCACACAATATCGGTGTCATTGGTCATGTGAAAAGATGCATTGGTGTGTTTGACTTTGATGTAAGTTCAGCAACGAAAGAAATTTAATTAGGTGGAGTATTATTTTTAAAACTAGCGGTATTATATTGCGTTATATACACTATGGGTTTGCTCTGACTTAAAGTAACTTCAATGTTTGTATAGCATAAAATCATTCCTTTAACATTTATGAAATCATATATACATTTAATAGCTTCATGATATGCTGTTTATATCGGTCTGATTAAGCTCAAATACAAGAAGGGCCATCTAGCTCCAATGACCGAAAATCCTGTCACTCCATGTTGCTTCCGATCCTGTTACATCACGAAATAACCCGAGATTAAGTCCAACAACCGAAGGGTTTCTCACACGTAGCAGTATCTTATCAAATGCATAAGATATTTGTATTTAGAGGTGTTACACATTTTAATTTACTTTGCAATAGATATTAATATACCACAACTCTGCGCCAACTGTACTCCACATTTCACTAACAATTATTTTATGTTTTAAATAGAACAAACTTTATTTCAGATTTTCATTTTCTACTTTTTGATTCATTGTTCTTTTTAGAAATGGATATATGTGGAAGCGGGTTGCTCTGTTGCATAATTCAGGCCGAAGAGAGAAACATAACGTGAAATATGATAAATAAATTAGGCAAACACTTAAGTTAATTTAAAGCCAAGTCAGAGCAAACCCATTGTGCATTTAACACCGCTACTTTTAAAAATAACACTCCTTAATAGACCAGCACCTAATTAAATTTCTTTCGTGGCTGAACTTTCATCAAAGTCAAACACACCAATGCATTTTTCACATGACCAATGACACCGTTTTTGTGTGATTTACGGAGTCCTAAATTTGGAATATTGGAAAAATGGTAGTACTTTGCAAAGAATCCAAGATGGCACATAGCTCGAAAACAATTTATTGCCTTGCGTTATTTTGGTACTATGCGGCTAGACACAGTACATGTAGTATAAATACGTTATCGTTATAGTTAATTATTACTTCTTTTAATTAAATTTGTACTCTTAACTAAGAGGATCATTAATGCCTTTACAAGCCTACTTACGTTCTCGTTTATTTTTTTAATCAGCATTCTTGTAGCAAAAAAGCGCCATAACCGTTTTGATGAAACAAAGAAACACATATTAATTACTCCATATTAAATACAACTTATCGACTTGTCATAAATAAATAATAGAGTAAATGAAACCCGATAAATAAGTTTTAAAAAAATCTACTTACGTCACATAAATATAACGGTCACCTTTAGAAATTGGTTTTGATCCAGTTGCTAAAGACTTGCATAACAGCAGAAATATATAGTGAGCATCATGTATTAGACTTACTACTGAAAAAAAAAAAATAGTACCCAGTAATGTATAAATTATCAACAATACTTTGAATGATAAAACCCCACAAGAAATAAAACAGTAATAAGATTTAGAACAATATCACTCACCTTAATGAAAATAAAAGAAACCAAACTAAAAGCCAAATCCACCACCAACAAAAAATAATAGTACCATAGTAATAACACGACAGTATGCACATTGAACATCAAAGCATGTGATATGACAGCGCCGTTTCAATAGACACAGGCTCGAATATTACTGGGCGATACGGTGAACGTCAATAGCCCACGGAAAGGCGGGAGGTCACAACACATCCCCTGAATATTGAGCTTTTTTTTACGTAATATCACTTACGAGTATGTTAGATTAATTATTGCATGATGCTTGTGTGATTTCTCTGTAAATGTGTTCAATTTACGTAGGGCTCTAAATTGAATTTTAGTGGTCCCCAGTTGCGGTATGATTTGAGTTTATGTTTTATTTATTATCATCATTTACATGTTAATTTCATTTATGGGAAATGGAAAAAATACACGTTAGGTATGAAAAGGTCTGAGAAACAAATAAATCATTCCAGTCCGTAATAGTTCACTTTTTTCCGAAGCAAACGAGGCATCATGCTGAGTAAATGCAGTCGAATCACGATAATCACAAATTGGCAATCATGTGCCTGCAGGTAATTCTCCTTCTATTTTTAAATATAGGAAGAATATGAATTTAGATGATATAAAAGTAATGAATGAGATAAGTGTGTGTGTG
>NC_051420.1:20417994-20420494 GCF_015228065.2 Penaeus monodon
TAGGTAGACGTGCTCAATACAAAATTGTCATGCGGATTAACACCTCTTATTATGAATTCATGAATTCATTTCTATCATCCTCATTACCATCATTTTCGTATATCCATATATCATATATCATTATTGTTATTTTAATCTGTACTATAGATAATATCAAGGCCGCGGTGGCCGAGTGGTTAGAGCATCGGACTCAAGACTGTCACGACAGCAATCTGAGTTCGAGGGTTCGAGTCACCGGCTGGCGCGTTGTTTCCTTGGGCAAGGAACTTCACCTCGATTGCCTACCTAGCCACTGGGCGGGCAAGCCAGCCCAAGTCAGTGCTAGTCCCAAGCCCGGATAAAATAGAGAGTATGATTACCTAAAAGGTAAACACCGGCACTCTCCGTGGAAAGGAACTGGGGACCCTACCACGTACTCACTCCAAGATCATCACAACATGAAAACTACAATTAAGTATCATGCTGTGACCACGGCCGCTCAAACATGAGCCTATACCGTTGAAAAAAAATTAGATATCACCCATATGACTCCGTTATTGATAATAACATAATATCAAATGACTTTAGTGATTATTTGCAATCAGTCAGAACCAAAACGAAATTTTAGGTCTTACCTTAGTCGAAATGAAATTTAAACTTTATTTCAACAATATAAATATATATATATATATATATATATATATATATATATATATATATATATATATATATATATATATATATATATATATATATATATATATGTATATATATATATATATATATATATATATATATATATATATATATATATATATATATATATATATATATATATATATATATATGCCATATCCTCGTTCGCAACAGCTGAGTATTGAAGGCTAATGCTCAACTGGAAATTAACTGAATGGGTACGCAACGATTTATATATTTTGTAATCAAATGGCAGATCACGTTTGAATATGCAATTTTCAATATTTTCCCATTAACAATTTTTTGTACTGCAAACCTGGATCTGCAATTTTTTTTTATTTTTCTTTTCATTCTGTAACTCGTTCTTTCTATATATTTCCTTTCTCAGTTGCCATTTACATGTATGAATGCAAATTCATGAGTTCTGAATAATCACTTCGTTAGTATGTTTCCTAGGGCATCATCAGAAATACGGCGATTTACACATTTTGATGCTCTATATTAATCTTTTAGAGAAAGAAAATAACCAAAAAGAAACACAAAGAAAGAAAGAAAGAGTGTAAATAATATATAAGTGTGTGTGTGTATGAATAAATAAATAGATAACTAAACATGAAAAGGTAAAAACAGCCACAATAAGAAATCAAACAATATCGAAATGTTTCAAACTCTTGACAAGTTTCTTATCAGACGAATGATTAACCGAAATGGATACATGAAATGAATTTAACAAGCTTATATAGTGGTAGAGGGACGGAACGAACAAGAGTTGAATCAGGTTTCACGAAAAGGGTTAAGGTCGAAGAGTCTGGGGAAGGTTGTACGAACTAACGACGAGGTAAGGTCACCCAAGCCCCATTGACCAGCACTCGAGTTAAAATTAGGCAGTTTTCAAATCAACAGAACTTCTAGCATTTTTGTTTCATAAAAAAAAATGCTGATTTATGAATTAATTTAGCGCTTTTCCGTTGCTCTTCATCACGTAAATGAACGAAACACGCATCTGGCGTTTTAACATCACGTTTATGTTCACCAATTCTTATTTCAAAAGCTCTACCGTTTTCGCCTTTGTAAAATGTGGGGCAATCCTTACACGGAATAGTGTGGATACCCGGAGAAGTATCAAGAGCACCGCTGACCGTATTGTGCTTAGCCAATGTATTACACATCGTGTTCTGATACGTAAAAACAATGTCAATTCCAGCTCCTTTACACATGTGTCGTTTTTCATCGTGGGACGGGTTGTACGGAATATTTAATAGACTACTGGCAATTTCCTCTTGAGAAGTACGGGAATGACTAAAATTTCCATTTCGCAGATGATTGTACCGGATTTAAGAAAAAAAAAAAAAAAAAAAAAAGAACGAGGATATTATAATTTCGAAAACGTTTCAAAATGACGTCAAGCTCGTGATCGACGAATTCACTATCACAAATCCAATATTCCCTGACATTGACGAGACTACTGTCTTTTTAACATGCAACGGGTGATTCGAGAAAAAAGTGGGGGTGATTATCGGTGTGAGTTGGTTTACGGTAAACCGAAAATTTAAGCGAGCCATTTACAGTAAATAAAAGAACGTCGAGAAGAAGTAATTTACCTGAAACTTCCCATTCGACTCTAAAACTGATAGTGTGAGGGAGGTTATTAAGTCTTCTGAAAAAAATCGTCGATATTCTGTCTCTATCACTATATAATCTTGTCAAAAAATTCTCAATTTATCCATTTCGTAAATAGTTCAAAATGTTACGACATTGTTTCATTTCTTATTGTGGTTGTTTTGAACACGTTACTGTGTTTGTGTTCAAATATATGTATATATAT
>NC_051420.1:20452994-20455494 GCF_015228065.2 Penaeus monodon
CCTTTGTCTTAGATGAACATTTAAATTCAGGAATACCCCTTTGCCATGTTTTGATTTTACCACTTAAGTGAAATATACCTCCACATAAAAGAATGTTCTCAAAGATGATAACGAATCTTATGACTGATATATGCGCACTCAAAATGTTTGTCTTCGTTTGTTTTTGTGTATGTATACGTCTATACCCTGTGAGTATGTTCACTTTCCTCTCTCTGGGACAGGACTTCTTCCAAAATCTTTTTCTCATCTAGTTCCTGAAACCAATCATTGAAACTCGAGGCAAATACCGGCTGCCTGTCGTCGATCCCGATTTTTTTCGAGTCATTTCAGCTTCACTCAAGGGTGTTTTCGCCCGACCTTCCCCACTTCAATAAGAGGTGCGGTTGCGTGGAGGAGAAGCTGCTCATTTCCAGGGTCATAGGAGTTGAAATTTGGAAGTCTATGTAGCGTAATGTGTCTGTGGTTTAGATTAGTCTCCCTTCATACAAACACTGATGCACGCATACATGCACACACACACACACACACACACACACACACACACACACACACACACGCACACACGCACACACACACACACACACACACACACACGCACACACACACACACACACGCACACACACACGCACACACACACTCACGCGCGCGCAGAAAAAGAAAGAGGGAGAAAGATAGATATAGATAGATAGATAGATAGATAGATAGAGAGAGAGAGAGAGAGAGAGAGAGAGAGATAAAGATAGATAGAGAGAGAGAGAGATAGATAGAGAGAGAGAGAGAGAGATAAAGATAGATAGATAGATAGAGAAAGAGAGAGCACACAAGAAATCATTTAAAGGTAAATTGGAAGGCAGACTTTCATATCCAGCAGATAAGTGATTTTGTCCTCTTGAACGAATTATGTAGTCGAGTCTCACAAGAATAATATTAAGTGTCTGTTCTTGCCTCTGTCGTTTTCTCTCTCTCTCTCTCTCTCTCTCTCTCTCTCTCTCTCTCTCTCTCTCTCTCTCTCTCTCTCTCTCTCTCTCTCTGTCTATCTCTCTATCTATCTATCTACACACACACACACACACACACACACACACACACACACGCACATACACACACACACACACACACACACACACACACATATATATATATATATATATATATATATATATATATATATATATATATATATATATATATATATATATATATATATATATATATAAACATATATATATACATATATATATACATATATATATATACATATATATATATATATATATATATATATATATATCCCTATATATATCTCTATCTATCTATCCCCCTCTCCCCCCCCCCTCTCTCTCTCTCTCTCTCTCTCTCTCTCTCTCTCTCTCTCTCTCTCTCTCTCTCTCTCTCTCTCTCTCTTTTTTTCTCTCCCCTCTCTTTATATATCCATCCATCTATCTATCCATCTCTAGCTCTAAACAGAAAGATAGATTTAGATCCTTCATATATGTGCAACTAACAAAGAGAAAAAAATAATAACGATACTGAAAAACTGAATAAAAATAATAGTGAATAAAAATGAAATGAAAAAAGTGCCATAACTGACTTCGTTTCTTCCAATTACTCCACCAAATATTGTAAATCAATAACGTTCCCTCTTAACATTTATGGGGAAAGGGAGAGAAAATGTTGACATTACATGGAACCGATAAGTATTTCCTGAAGGTCAAAAATAAGCACCGAATTATAGGAGGAAAAACAAACAAGCAACTTAAAGTCCTAATTTAATGGACGTATAACAAGGCCAAGTTAGACAACGAATTACATAAAACTAAGACGTAAAACGGTTAAAACTTATACATTTATATAGAACAATGTTAGATTAGTGTCCTTGTTACATAAAGGAATAACATCAAAAGTAAAGACTAGGGTAAACTTTTAGTTGCACAAGACAACAACGAAAGCAGAAACAGGATCATTTTATGTTGAATTACACAAAATAAAAGAAGTTCAGCACACACACAAAAAAATGACATAAATATCCCTGTTACTTAAAGCGCAAAATAAAAAAAAGACTACAGTACGACTGACACGAAGCAAAAAAAAAAAAAAAAAAAAAAAGTCAAATCAGACATCACACATCAACTTACGCAATAGCTAATATCCCTAAATGATAGATTCCCAAGAATTAATCCGTATGGTATTACAGCAAGGTACTGACAGCTTATCGGCTCATCAATATTCATCCGTCCAGAGAGCCTCAGCAGGAAATCAGTGCTATCAGATTATCAAAGATCTAGTGTCTGTCACATGCCAGATTTCTATTAAGAAGAAAGAGGGGAGGGCGTGCGAAGAGAGAGGGGGATGGAAGAAAATGGGATAAGAAGAAAGAGGAGGAGGAGGAGGGGGTAGGGAAAGAGGTAGGGGAGGAGGAGGAGGAGGAGGTAGGGAAAGAGGTAGGGGAGGAGGAGGAGGAGGAAGGGGAAGAGGAAGAGGAGGAGGAGGGAGAGGTAG
>NC_051420.1:20465494-20470494 GCF_015228065.2 Penaeus monodon
GAAAGGGAAGCTAGGATAATGTTTTTTCTCTCTCTCTCTCTCTCGCTCTCTCGTCTCTTTCTCTTCTCGTTCCTTTCTTCCCCTCTCTAAAATTTTTTTTATATATATATAAATAAATATATATATTATATATATATTAATATGTGTGGTGTGTGTGTGTGTGTGTGTGTGTCGGTGTGTTGTGGTGTGTGTATATATATATATATATTAATATATATATATAATATATAATATAATAAATATATATATATCATATAATAATATATATATATATAAAAATATATATATAATATAATTAAATATATAATATATATATATTATTATATATAATATATATTTAAGAGAGAGAAAGAGAGAGAGAGAGAGCGAAAGAGAGAAGAAGAGAGATAATATAAATATACAATATAATAAAAAGGGAAGGTGAAGGGAGGGGGATGAAGGAAAGCGGGGGGAAGGGGGGGAGAGGAGGTAAAGAAGGCACCGAGGAAGGCGGGGCAAGGTAGGGACGGGGCCCAAGGAAAAAAGAAAGCAAGGAAAAGAAAGGAAAGGCAACAGGAAAGCCTCCCCCCCCCCCCCCGCCCCGCCTCCCCCCCTCCCCCCCCCCAAATTAAAAAAAAAAAAAAAAAAAAAAAAAAAGGGGTGGGGGGGGGGGGGGGGGGGTGGGGGAAAAAAAGATTTTTAAAAAAAATAAAAAAAAAAAGTTTTAAAAAAAAAAAAAAACAAAAAAAAAAAATAAAAAAAATTAAAAAAAAAAAAATTAAAATAAAATAACAAAAAAAAAAAAAAAAAAAAAAAAAAATAAAATATAAAAAAATTTTAGAGAAGAGAAAGAGAGAAGAGAGACAAAAGAGAGAAAAAAGAGAGATAACAATAAAATAAAAAAAAAAAAATTTAAATAATATAAAAAAAAAAAATTTAAAAAAAAAAAAAAATAATAAAATAAAAAAACAAAAAAAAATTAAATAAAATAAAAATTATATAAAAAATATTATATATATATATATATATATATAATATATTATATATATATGTATTAAAATTTTTTATTTTTTTATAGTAACATACAACACACACACACCCACACCCACCCACACCAACACACACACACACACACAACCACATACACACACACACACAACCCAAAAACCACACCCACACACACACACACCCCCCACACACCACACCCCAAACCAACCAACACACAACACACACACCCCCAACCCCAAAAACAAAAAAAAAAAAAAAAATATATATATATAAAAATTTTATTATATTTATATTATATATATATAAAAAGTTTTTTATAAATATATTTATATATATAATATATAAAATATTATATTATAAAAATTATATTTTAAAATATATATATATATTATATTAAAATTATTTTTTTTTTTGGGTATATAATATAATAATAATATATATATATTATATTTTTTTTTAATATATATATATATATATATATATTATATATAATATATTATATTTTATATATATATATATATTATATATAATATTTTATTTATATTATAATAAAAAAAAAAAAAAAAAAAAAAAAAAATTATATTTATATATAAATATAGATATATGGGGCCGGGGGGCCGAAGGTTAAAGCGGACCCCAGATGTCACGAGGCAATCTGAGTTCGAGGGTTGATCCCCGGGGGCCCCCCGGCGCGTTGTTTCCCTTTGGGGAAAGGAACTTCACCTCGATTGCCCCCCTACCACTGGGTGGCCAACCCCCCCAAAGTGTGCCGGGTAAATAGAGATGGTGCTCAAAAAAAAAAAAAAAAAAAACCCGGCGGTAGGCAATGGAAAAACCCCCCGCCTAAATTGCAAAAAAAATCAGGAACCCCTGATGTCAAGGCCGCGGTTTCGAAGGGTTTAGACGTCGGACTCAAGACTGTCCGACGGCAATCGGGTTCGAGGGTTCGACCCCCGGCCGGCGCGTTTTTTTCCCTTGGGGAAAAGGACTTCCCCCTTGATTGCCTACTACCCTGGGTGGCCAAGCCAGCCCAAGGTGTGCTGGTCCAAGCCCGGTAAATAGGGGAAAATATTACCAAAAAAGGGTTAACACCGCACTCTCCGGGGAAAAGGAAACTGGGGACCCTACCAGTACTCACTCCAAAAAAAAAGAGGGCATACAAACAAATGAAAATAAATTAAGTTCTCTTGCCCACCCCCTCAACAAACCCCCCCCAAAAAAAAAAATATAAAATTTATATATAATTTTATAATAATATATATTAAAAAAAAAAATAAAAAATACAAAAAATAACAAACAAAAACACACCCCCACACAAAAATTATAAAAATTTAAAATAATATATATAAAAATTTTTTAAAATTATTAAATAAATAAAATATTTTAATAATAACAATATATAGTTATATATTATATTTATATATATATAAATCATACATTTTTAATTATTGTATAATACATTACCCCACAACATTTGGTGAATACAAAAAACCATCATTATGAAACTTTTTTCTCCCTACGATCTTAAGACACATAGATTGTAAATTTTAAATTTAAAGAAATGATAATCAAATAAGGAATAATTGTTTTATCGTACCTCCTCCATAGTCCCTTTTCTCATTAATGAGGCATAATGCACATGCCTTCCATACCATCAAAACCCTTCGGGGATTTGGGGGAAAGGTGAGGAGATTAGGGGCCCTCATTTCTCGGTAATCATGGGGGGATTAGTTTGTAAGGAGACTATGATATCCCCTCGGGTATTAAAACCTTTTTTTAAGGATAGTTTCATTTGTAATATTCATTGTATTGATTATGATTGAGCATTACATTCTATAGATAAAACTTTTGCAGGGGTAAAGTATTCCTAGTTTGTTTGTTTTTTAACGTAAAGCTGCTTAGAAAATCTGTTCTATTCATTCTTTTCGCAGTGCATTTTTCCTTTCACTCTAACGATAGCAACAATTATCATGCTAATAATGATGCCAGCAGGTAAGGTAGTTGTAACAAATAGTAATAATAATATTGATGGTGATAATTATTATAATAATATCAATAGTTATGATAATGATAAGGTGATAAGATAAGATTATGATGTAATAAGAAATGAAAGAATAGTGAAAAAAAATAAAAGGTAATAATAATTTCATTATTATCATTTCAAACTTTATAGCATTTTAAAAAAATGATAAGATAACAGTAATGAAAGGAAAAATATGAAACAATAATATAAAATTTGGTTATAATAATTAAAATATAATAATAATGGCAATAAAATATTAATAGTACTATTAATTTTTTAAACATAAAAATAGTGCAAAATAATAAAAATAAAAGTAAGAAATGATGATAATAAAGAAACAAAAGTAATAATAATTTTTGATGGTAATGAGATTATAAAAGTGATGACCATGAAATGAAAAGATTTTGCTAATATCCGATAAAAAGACAAAACTTAACGACTCACCCCCCCCCCCTTTTTTTCCCTTGCCCCCCCCCCCCCCCCCCCCCCTTGGGGGGGGAGAGAGAGAGAGAGAGAGAGAGAGAGAGAGAGAGAGAGAGAGAGAGAGGGAGAATAGAAAAAAGAGAGAGGGAGAGTAAGGAAGCGGAGGCGGAGAGAATTAACAAAGGATGAGGTAGATGACGAAGAGAGAGAGAATATAATTAAGAGGAGAGAAAGGAAAAGAAGGATTTGAAAGTAAATATGGAAAGGAGGGAGAGAGGGACAGGAGAGGAGAGGTGAAGGGAGGATAGAAAGAGAACGAAAAGGAAGAGAGAGGAGAGCGACTATCGACGGCATTATGAAAGAAAGAGAGAAAGAAGGTAAGAAGAGAGAAAAGAGGGAAGACAATAGACTGGAAAGATAGGGAGAGAAAAGAGAAAAAACGGAGAGTTGGGATGAAAGGAGAGAGAGGAGTAAGGAAGAACAAAAGAGACTGAATGAGAAAGGAAAGAGAGAAAAAAAGAAAGAAAAAGGAGGAAGGAGGATGAAGAGAGAGGGAAGAAGACCTCACGTTTGTCTTCCACGTATCTTCTTCCTCCTCCTCCTCCTCTACTCTCTCTCATTCTCTCTCTCTCTTCCTCCTCCTCTTATCTTTCCCTTCCTATTACTCATCTTTTTCCCTCTCCTCTCTCTCTCTTTCCTCATCTTCTCTCTGCTTTCTTCCTCCTCTTCTCTATCCCTTTTCCTCCTGTCTCTCTCCTCTCTTCCTCATACTTCTCTCTCTCTCTTCTCCCCCTTTCTCCTCCTCTTTCTCTATCCCTCTCTTCCTTCTCCTCCTCTCCTCTCTTCCTCTCGACAATTTGTCTTTCTTGCTCGCCTCTCCTTCTACTTTCTTCTCCTTCCATCTGCCATTCTCTGTTCTCTTGCTCTCTCTCGCAATCTTTATTTCTCAACTCTCTCTCTGCTTCTCTCTCTCTCTCACTTTCTCTTTCTCCTCTGTCTCTCTTCCTCCCTCTCTCTCTCTCTTCCTCCTTTCTCTCTCTTCCTCCTTCTCCTTCTCTCTCCCTCTCTATCTCTCTCTTCTCCCTCTATCTCTCCTTCCTCTTCTCTTCACTCCCTCCTTTTACTCTCTCTTCCTCTTTCTCTCCTTTTTCCTCCACCGTCTCTCTCTTCCTCCCTCTCTCTTTTCCTCCCTTTCTCTCTCTTCCTAAAATCTCTCTCTCTTCCTCATCTCTTTCTCTGCTCTCTTCCTCCTCCTCTCTCATCTTTCCTTCTCTTCCTTATTCTTCCTCTCTCCCTCTCCTCCTCCTCTCCTCTCATCCTCTCTTCTCTTCAAACACACACACACCACACAGACACACACGCGTACACACACACATACACACACACCACACACACACACACACGCAAACACACACACACACGCAAACACACACACACACGCAAACACACACACACGCGCACACATACACACACACAGACATATAGACACACACGCACGGAAACACACACACACACGCAAAACACACACACACACAGAATCATTACCAATATGTCCTAATATAATCGG
>NC_051420.1:20487994-20497994 GCF_015228065.2 Penaeus monodon
TATATATATATATATATATATATATAGTGGGTGCATGTGTGTAGATGAATAAATAGATAGATAGATAGAGAGACAGATAGATATAGATATGGATAGTGATATAAATGTCGATATATGTATAGTGTGTGTGTGTGTGTGTGTGTGTGTGTGTGTGTGTGTGTGTGCGCTCGTTTGTGCGTGTGCGTGTGCGTGTGTGCGTGCGTGCGTGCGTGCGTGTGTGTGTGTGTGTGTGTGTGTGTGTGTGTGTGTGTGTGTGTGTGTGTTGTGTGTGTGTGTGTGTGTGTTTGTGTATATATTGTGTGTGTGTGTGTGTTGGTTGTGGTGTGTATGTGTGTGTGTGTGGTGGTGTGGTGTGTGGTGTGTGTGTGTGTGTTGTGTGTGTTATGAATATATATATTATATATATATATATATATATTATTATATATAAATAGAATATATATATTATATATATTTATATATATATATATAAAGATATTATATATAATATATATATATATATATGAATATTGTGTATGTGCATATATATATATATATATATATAGTATATATAATAGTATACAATCTAGTACTATATTATATATACTTATAATATATAATATATATATATGGAATATGTGATATGCATATCTATATATATATATAATATAGATATATATATTATATGATAGTGTGTATATATTATATATATATATGATATCTATATATATTATATGGTATATTCGCTATATATAAAAAAACTATATATAGATGTGGATATCATATATATATATATATATATATATATGTAGTATTCTATGTGGGTGTATGTGTGTAGATGAATAAATATAATGGATAAGATAGTGTCAGATAGATAGATATTTATATGGATAGAGATAGAAATGTCGATATACATATAGTATTCATATGTGTATTTGAGAGACAATCTGTGTTTGTATATTACCGTACATAGATAGCTATTCCCATGTGTTTGTTGAATAAAATGCTTGTGTTATGTTTGCCTATGAGTGGTGCCCATTTCCTCCGTGTTCAGTCATATACTAAGTCAATGAGTGACGGTTTGCGTTCATACATGAACTTACATAAATGACCTCTGCAAGTGTTGCTCTTGATGCCTACCTTGAAGAACTCGGGCGCGGGTGGTCAGCGGAGAGGGCGGCGAGGGCGGCCCTTAGTCCTTCTACGTCCCGCTGGCGTCGACCAGAGCGCTGAAGGGATGGCACATTCGGGTACTTCATCGGGGGTGGCGGACTGTCGAGCAACCATACCTCGTGCTCTCATCGCACACAGCATCATGAGAAGCCAGGGTCATCATAGTGTGTGTGGGTGAGGAAACACATGGAGCATGCATGATGGTGGTGGTGATGGGGATGATGGTGTGGGATGGGGATATGGTGTTGGTGAATGGGGATGATGGTGTGGGTGATAGGGATATGGTGTGGTGTAGGGATGATGTGGTGGTGGTGATCGGGGATAATGCTGGTGGTGATGGAAATGCTGGTGGTATGGGGATGATTGTGGCGGTTGATCGGTATGGGGATGAATGTGTGGTAGGTGGTATGAGGATTGATGAGTGGTGGTCGTGGTGGTGATGGGGATGATGGTGGTGGTGGTGGTGATGGGGATGATGGTGGTGGTGGTGGTGATGGGGATGATGGTGGTGGTGGGGAATGGCAACATGATGGGGGATATATCGGTCTAGTATTGTTCTCTATCTGTCTGGTCTGTCTTTCTATCTCTCTTGTTCTTTGCGCTGTACACCTCACTTTTTCTCTATGTTCTGTATGACTACTTGCGTACGTACGCCAACTGCCCCAATCCACTACACCAATGCCCAATCCACAACACCACTGTCCACATCTCGTACCACTGTCCCCATGCGCACTAGCACCATGGCCGACCATCCACTACACCAATTCATCATCCCCTACACCAATGCCCCATCCAAAACACCACTGTCCCATCCACTACACCAATGCCTCGATCCACTACACCAACTGCTCATCCACTACAACCATGCATCATCACTACACCAATGCCCCACCCAGATAGACCACGTACCGTCATCTCCCCTGCACCATTGCCTCATCCAATACAAGCAATGCACAATCCACTACATCACTGCGTGCTCCACTACATCACTATGCGCGTAATGCCACTACACCACTGTCCCATCCCTACACCCACTACTCATCCTCTACCACCAATGCCCCATCCCTACATCTTGCCACAGTGCGCACTTAACCAATGCCCCAAGTCAACTATACCATGCCCATCCAATACAGAAATGCCCATCACGTACTCTCGCACCACTGCTCCATCACTACATCACTTGCCCATCCACTACACTAACTGTGGTCGCATGCTCACTAGCAGCTGCCAATGTCCCCTCGCACTACATCAAGGCTCCATCCACAACCCACTGTCCCCATCCACTAAACCACAGATCCATTTGCCACTGTTCCCACCACTACACACACCAGTGCTCCATCCACCTTCACCACTGTCACATCCACTGATCACCACGCAGCATTCGCACTACACTCACTGCATCGTCACTACACCACTGGTTCGCACTCACTACACCATGTCCCATCCCGACTTACACCACTGTCCATCCATACCCAATGCCCATCCAATACACCACTGTCCCATCCACAACAGACCTTGCCTCACCCACTACACCGATGTGTCCCATCCAGCGTGACAAGCACCACTGCATCACTGTGCCCCATCAACGACACCACTGTCACATCCACGACACCACTGCGACAAGTCCACTACCACGTGCCACTCCACTACACCACTGTGTTGTGTCCCATCCACTACACCAATGTGCCCACCACTACACACGACTGTCCATTCACAAACCGACTGCATCCATCCAATTACACCACTCTCACATCCAAATACACCACTGCCCCATCCCCTACCGTCCACTTCATCATCCACTACACACACTGTCCCATGCCACTACATCCCACGGCATCATCCACTACACCGACTGCATCATCCACTACATCACTGTGCAATCATCCACTACACTCACTGACCGCATCCACTATACCACTGCGCCATCCACTACACCACTGTCCCATCCACTACACCACTGCAAATCATCCCTAAACATGTACCAGGCCATACACCACTGGCCCCATCCACTACACCCTGTCACCATTCTGCTAGCGTAACACTCTGGCCCTCCACCTACAACCACTGCACATCCAAAACAAATGCTGCTGCCCCATCCCCCCTACCCATAAGGGCCACATCCCTACACGCGTGTCGTGTGCGCGCCATCCCACTACACCACTGCCCTCATCCACTACAACAATGCCACATTCCTTACACCAATGTCCCCTCCACTTCACCATGCCTCATCCACTATACAACCAAACGCACTCATCACTACACCACTTGTCCCATCCCCTAGCATGACTGTGCCTCCATCCACTACACCAGTGCCGTCACTCCACTCACCTAATATCCCATCACGATACACAGTGGCGCATCCCTACAGCGCCCGGCCCAATCCACTACACCAGTGCCTCATCCACTTCACCAATATCCCATCCACTTCACCAATGCCACATCCACTACATCATCCACTACACCACTGTCCCATCCACTAAACCACTGCCACATCCACTACACCATTTCCCCATCCACTACACCAATGTCTCATCCACTACACTACTGTCCCATCCACTACACCACTGTCCCATCCACTACACCACTGCCCCATCTACGCCACTGTCCCATCTACTTTATTTTTTGTGTTCGCGGCTGGGCCGAGTTGCCGGCGCTCCCCGAAGCTACGCCAAGGGCTACTTACGAGGCGGGCGTTGCTGTCCGAGGCAGCCATCGTAGCCGTTGGGGCGTAGCTTGCGGTTGTTGCTGAAGCGTTGGCGGTGTCCTTTTCTTTGC
Source organism: Penaeus monodon (assembly GCF_015228065.2). Taxonomy (NCBI): domain Eukaryota; kingdom Metazoa; phylum Arthropoda; class Malacostraca; order Decapoda; family Penaeidae; genus Penaeus; species Penaeus monodon. The sequence continues at coordinate 20,491,922 of NC_051420.1, forward strand.
GGGCAGTTGCGCTGACGGGTTGCAAGTGAGTCTCGCTGGTGTGGCCTTGCTGCGCCGGGAACAGGTGGTAGTTGTAATTGGTGTGGGAAGGCAGTGTGTGTTACACCCCCACCCACCACCCAAAATAGAACACACGCACACACACATATATATGATATATATAAGTATATATATATATTAGGTATAAGTAGTGGTATTAGTATATAGTACGTAATACAAATTTATATCTAATATCTAGGTAGCAAATATATCTATATATATATATATGTATATATATAGTAATATATAAGTGTATATCCTATTACAGATCATATATATATATATATAGTATAGTATATAGTCGTGACTAATATACTTATATTTATATATATATAGGTAGTATATCTATCTATGTTTATATCTATAGTAGGTTATATCTGAGTATATATTATTTGTCTCTATATATAATATCTATTTGTATATACATATCTGTACTATACTCTATATACTCTATATATATCTCTAGTGTGTGTCATAGCAACGTGTGTATATATATAGTATAATATATATATATATATATATATATACAGTATATAGTATATATATATATTATACTAGTGTTTATAAGTGACTATATGATATTGATAGTGAATAATATAATATATTATACAAAAAATATATAATATATATAGCAATTATTATAGATATATTATGCGATCTATATATAGTATATATATATTATATATATATAAAATATATATAACTATATATATACAATATATAATAGGGACATATATGTCATACCAAATAGTATAATATACATATATATACAAATGATATATTACTATATATATATCTAGGTGATATATATGTGTATTATATAATTATGTCTATATTACTATATATATTTATTTGTGTACAAATATGGTATGTAAGTATAGTATTTTATACAACATATATATATAGTGATATATACTATAATATTAGTGAGTATATATGTACTTATTAGATAGTATATATAGTATATATGCATATATATATATATATATATATATGCATATATATGAGTTATATATTAATCTATTATAGTATGCTATTGTGTGTAGTATATAGTGTATATAATATGCTTATGCTGTTAATATATATAGTATATATTATATATTATAGTGATATATGTATCCTATAGTAGTAATAAGTGATATATATATATATATATAATATAAATATATGATATATATGCTATATATATATATATATATGTGTAGTGATATATATAGGCAAAGTGATATATATATATATGTGTGTGTTATAGTGTGTGATAATGTAGTATATATGATGTTATATATATATATATGCATATATATAGATATGATATGATATAGATTATATTATATATAGTAGATATATGATATATATAATATATACTAATATTATATATGTGTATATATATGCATATATGTATTATATATATAATTATATATACATTATAGACGTATAGTAGTCATATATATCTATATATAGTGTGTATACTATATATATATTATATATATATATATATATGTATGGTGCCTAATTACTATAATATAATATATATATATATAGTATATTATATATATGATATAATGATATATCGATCTATAGTATACTAATATCGGTATATGATCATGCATATAGTGTCATATTGATTATAATACAGTATGTTATATAGATAGTGTGTATATATATGATATATGCATATGATTATATATATATGATATAGACATATAGTACTAGTATAGTATATAGTGTTACTATAACTAATAGCTAGTCATATCTATTATAGTCTTATATGCAATATAATCTTTGTCTATATCTCTATATCATATATAGTATAGTAGTATATAATATGGCATATGTGTATAGATATATACTATCTACAGTATATATATTATATATATATACTGCATATATAGTATTATATAGATAGTATAAGGGTATCTATAATAGTATAATAGATATATATATATATTATATATATATAATATCATTGCACTATATATATATATAATATATATATAGATATACATATATATGATTAATAGTTGCGCGTAGGTGTGTAGTTGATAAGTATGGCGTGTGTATATTTAAATATATATATATACTTTATATTTCGATATATATATATATATATATATGCCATATATATATATATATATGCATATATATATATGTCTATATGCTAAATGATATATATAGTATCATAGTGAAGTGCTGCATAGTATGTAATATATATATATGATTTATCTTATATAGATTATAATATATATATATATATTATATAGTGCATCATATATATATATATATCATATATATATCTAGTGTCGAGTATACATTATATATCGTACATCTCTATATATATATAGTTAGCACGTATAGTATATATATATATGTGTGTAATCAATATATTATATAATAAGTATATATATAATATATATCGTAAGTGCATATAGTATAGTGATCATATAATTCTATAGTAATCTATATAGGTATATCTCTGCTTTATATAGCATATATATATAGTGGCCGACTATATATCTATGATATATATAGAATAGTATATATATAATAGTATATATATATATATATGCAATATATATAATATATATATATACTTATATTCATCTATATATGTATATATATAGTATATATAATTAGGATATATAGTGGCATATATATATATATATCATGTGTGTGAGTATAGTATATATATATATAGGGTCATATATAATATATTAGAATAATAATATAGTATATTATATGATAGTGATAGTATGTCATATATATATATATAGGAGTATATAGTGTCGTTATATATTATATATGGATATTGATTATCACGTATATAATATATTATATGCATTATATATATAATTATATAATGCACATATAATGTAATATATAGTTAAGGTATATATATATATATATTAAGTATATATATAAGGCCATATATAATGTATATATATTAGTGATATATTGTGCGGGCCAGGGAAGGTGACGGGGGGAGCGGGGGCGGAGGGGTGGGGGAGTGGGAGGGTGGTGGCTGGAGGGGGCGAGGAGTATATTTATATTATATATATATATATATATCACATACGTGCATAGATATATAGTAGAGATATATAAGTATATATATATATATATCATATGCATATATATATATATTATGTGAAGTGAGTGACTTATATATTATATATACTATATTATATCTCCTAGTGGCAATTATATAGTGTTATATGATGCATATAATATTATGTATATATAATATATATAAGTATATATAATAGTATATATATATGGCATATATATATATATATATCGTATATATAGTAGTATCTATAGTATATAATATATATATACTATATATATATATATATGCATATAAGTATATATGAAAAATTAGCATATATGTATATATATATAATATATATAATATTAGATAATATGTGTATATAATGCACTATATATATTCTATGTAAATGCATGTTATGTATATATGCATATATATATATGATGATATGCATAATATATATATGTATATGTTATAGTAATGGAGATATATCTATATATATATAATATATATGCATAATGATATAGTAGAGATTATAATAAGAATAGTGCATATATATAATATATATTATATATATAGATGAGGATTATAGTGATATATAATAATAGTATATATATGTATATATATCTATCGTTATGTAGATATAATATATATAGATATATATTAATGTATTGTATATTATATATATATGCATATATATATATAGTATATTTATATATAATATATATATAATATGCATATATATACAGGAAGGGGTTACATATATATCTAATAGTCATTATATACTATGATATAATATAGTAATAAGTTATATATATTATATATATTATTGCTGATAGATATATATATATATTGTATAGTATAGGTGAGTATATATATATTATATGCATTAGATATAGAGTGTATATATATAGTATACATGTATCTATATATATATATACTATATATATATATACTATGCTATATATCGTATATTAAGTTATATTATAGATAAATATATATATATAGTATAGAGGTGCATATATATATCTATTATATGTGCGATATATATAGAAAGTATATTGTTATATATATATATATATGTATGATATATATATAATATATTAATATATATATTAATAATATTATGAATATATATCTATCTTATATATATACATATATTAGGTAATGATTTATATCGTAGCTGCATAATGTTATATTATATATAGTGTCATTATGATGTATATATATATAATATATATATATAGTATATATAGCATATATATATATGATATATATAGTATAGTATATAACTATAAATTATATAGATAATGTGTGTGTGTATATTATCTAATAATATATATTAGATATATGCATATAGTGTTAGATATATGCAATATATGTATATAAGTGCATAAGCTATGTATATGCATAATAGATTATCTATATGCATATAATTATATTATATAATACTATATATATCTATAATGATATAGGTTAGAAAAATTATATTATATATCTATATATATATTATATATATGTGGTGTGTGTGTTGTGGTGTAAATAGATGCACATATATATATATATATTATATATATATATATATATATATCTAATATATATATCCTATATATATATTATAATATATATATATTATATGCATCTATAATAGGCAAATGTATATATATATATATATATATATATGATTATATATATATATCTATATATATATAATATATATATATATGTATATCTATCCAATAATAGATCTAAGTGTGTATATATATATAATATCTATATATATATATCTATATATATATGTGTGGGATGTGTATATATATGCACATTATATATATATATATATATATAGGATAGTCTATTATGCATATATAATATATATTAGTTATATATATATATTATATAATGTGATAGTATGCATATAGATATATATCTATCTATATATATCATATACTTATATATATATATATACTATTGTGTATCAGTTAATATATATGTATTAATATATATAGTGATATTATATATACATATATCTATAGTATAGTATATCTATATAATATCCTATATATAAATATATGATATATATATATATATATATCCATTATATATTATATATATATAGATAGATATAGAAAGTAGTACATATATCTATCTAATATATAAGATAATGATAGTGATCTCTAATATTATATCTAAAGTGTGTATATATGCATGCACAATAATAAATATATATGCAGACATTATATATATAATATATATATGTATATAGAATTATAATATATGTGATAGGTATATCTATATATTATATTGATATATATATATCTAGTAGCATAACATCTATATAGTGTATATATATAGTATATCATATAGTGATCTGTATATAGTTGTGGTAGTATATATTATATATCTATATTTATATATGAGTATATAGATATATATAGTATCTATTATATAATAGTATTTAGTATATAGATATAATACTAATATAGTGTATGACTCAGTGTATATATATATTTTATATATAATATAGGATAAATATAATATATATATAATATGGTTTCTTTATCTATATTTATATATATTTAGATACGGATACTATATATAGATAATAGTGTGATTATATATATATGGTATAGATAAGTAGTATATATATAGTGTATATATATATATATATATATATTAATATATGTATCAATATATGGCATAATCTACAATATATGAATAATATTTGTTATATGTCATAATATATATGTATAATAATATGTAGTAATTATAGTATATATGTATATAATATGTAGATATATATCATATATAATATTATAACTATATATAGATAGATAAGTACTATAAGGTATAGGATGTAATATGCATATATATAAATATATATATGTGTAAGTAATGTATATAGAGTATGCGATAATTCCTATAAAATATATATGCACTATATACTGTAGTATATATATATATATATATATATGTATTATATATATA
>NC_051420.1:20502994-20510982 GCF_015228065.2 Penaeus monodon
GTGCATATATAATACACCACACACACACATAATATATATAGTGTTATATTATATATATATTTATATATAGATATATAGTATATATATATGATATATATATATATGCATATATATATATGTAAGTAATGCAATATAAATATATATAATATATAATATAGTAGTAGTATATCTATAGTGTGTGTGATTAGTCATAGTGCCATATTATATGAGAATAGTCAATATATATATAATATATATATAGTATATATATATATATATAAATATTATTCATATATAATGCATATATGCATATATATAGTATATATATCTATATTAGTTAGTATAAAAAATTTTTATAGTTATAGTATATCTTGTTTATATAGATATAATATATATATATGCTATATGTTCTATATATATCTATATGATAGATGGTGACATATATATATTATATATGTTATAATACTATATATGGCATATATATATAATTTATATATATGAGTAATAAGTATAAGATTAAAAACGTATAAGTATATGTTATATAGAGATGAGTATGTATCATATCACTATATATCGTATATATATATTATATATATGATTATATATGGATATATCTATATATATATATATATATATGTATATATATAGGGTATATATTATATATATATGATGGGATAATATATTATATATATATATAATATAATATAATATATATATATATATATATATATATAGTCCGATATAAGTTTATCGATATATATGCATATATATATATATATCTATATATATCTACAGTTACTATAGTAGTATATATATATATAGTACTATAGTATATAATATAAAGATAATATATTTATATATATTAAAGTATATTTATATTATATATATGTATTACTATTTATACATAATGCAATAGTATATACTTGGGTAGTGTATTCTATTATGCTGGTATATTATAAATATATATTATATAGTACAGGTATATATTATATTATAAAGTAGTGATATTATACATAATATTTATACGTGTAAAATATAAGTATAATAAATATATTTCTATATGTTTTAATATATATGCATATCTATATACGATAATATCTATCTATATATTATATATAGTATATGTGTGTATAGATATAATATATATATATTATATGTATAGTATAGAAATATATATATATATAAATATATATAGTATATATATAAATATATAAGTATACAATATATATCTATATATATCTAGTGATATAAATAAGTCTATATCGTATACAAATATATCTATTATAATAAATATATATATTATATATATAGATATATAATATATATGTGATGGCGTGATATATATATTATGCATATATATATATAGATAGTGTTATATATATATATATATATAAAGATATATATATATATATATATATATATATAGGTAATATGTATGCTATATATAATATATGTATGCATTATATATATTATAGTATAATTATACGTATAGTATCTATATCAAATAATAGTGCTATATATGTATTATAATCATACTCATATATATATATAGGTATATATGTATTTTATATATATTATATATATATAGTATACAGTCTATATAGTATGTATATATATACTTATAATATATAGATATAGGTAGATATTATACATTATATATGGTATATATAGTTATATATATATATATATAATACTATATATTGTAGTATATATATATGATATGTGTGTATGGTATCTAGTATATATATATATATATATAATACTAATTATAGTATAGAATATATAATATAATTTAGAATGTATATATATAATCGTATATAGTTATTATAGTGATATATATAGTGTGATATATATATACTATATATAGTTATATATTATATATATGTATAGTGTGTGTATGTATTAATAGTATGTACTATATATATATATATATATATATAGTAAGTATAGTATGCATATAGATTCGATATATATATATATATATACTATATAGTAATATATATTAATATATATATATATATATAGATCTATATATATAATATAGTGTGTGGCCTATATTCACACACACACATATATATATATAATATGATAGTATTATTATATAATATATATAGTATTATGTATATCTGTGTAATATATAGGTGGTATTATCATTAATATATATATAGTATATATATTATAGATAATATATATGTAAAATATATATATGCATATATAAATATATATATATTAGTCTATATATTTCAGATATATATTTATATTATACTATATATGGTGTATTCATATATGAATGTATATATTATATATGTGTATATATAGTAGGTTGTTATATAATATATAATATATATGCTGTGTAGTGATATATATCGATATATAGGTAATGATGTGTCTATATATAGGCTATATATATATATATTATATAATTATATATATGTAATATATGCATATATATCTCGTGTCTAAATATTTTATATATATATATATATATTTGTGTATCATGCATATATATATAAATATTATATATATTAGATTATATATATATAATTTATATATAGGTATAATATATATATTATATATATATAATATAGTATATATTATATATATATATATATATATATGCATATATATAAATATAATAGTGTGCAATATAATAAGATTATTGCCATATATAAGATATGATATGCATACTCGTAATATATATATGCATATGTATATATAATTGTGTATTCTTATATATATATGTATATATATATATTATCTATATATATATGCATATATATATGATATATCTAGATATATATATATGATAGATAGGATATCATGTATTCTTCATAGATATATAATAATAGTAGTTATATATAATATAGTATATATGTGTAGTTCATAAATATATATTAATATATATAATATATATATTGTGATATAACGATATATATATATATCTATGCATATATATATATAGATATATATAATATATAGTATATATAGTATATATAGTATGTGCCTAGCTTATTATATATATGATATACAATATTATATATATATATAGTATTGTATAATATATAATATGTATATCTGCCTATATATATATGAATAGGAAGATATATCATATATAGATAGTAATATATATAGTTGACATATCTATCTCTACTCTACATGTACTCTATCTAATTATATTATCATCATAGATCTATGTCTTGTATATATATATAACAATATGGATAATATATATATGCATGACCTGATATCTATTGTAAGTAATGCATAATCTCTATATACTCTCTCTTTCGCGTACTCTAATCTGTAGCGAATATCTCTCTATTATTATATTACATATATATCTCTCACATCATATGACATATCGTGATACTTATCCCAATATCTCACTCTGTATCTATCTATGATACTGCCTATCTATACATATCTCTCTCGTCTCATCACTTATATCGTCTCTCGTGGATCTATATCGCATCTCTATATCTATTAGTCGTCTCTTCTCATCTCTAGTTATATATATATATGCATATCAATATATTATGCTGTATATATATTAATCTATATATATAAGATATTCATATATGAGTATATATATATATATATATATATAGTGTGTAATCTAATAATATATATTATATAATGCATATATATATGCTAATACTATTATAATAGATATATGCATGATTATAGTATATATATATTATATATAGATATATAGTATATATCTCATTGATATACTTGCATATAATGATAGATAGTATTGTGGACATAGTGATATATAGTAATTCTATATAGTGTTTTATATACATGCATATATGAATATAGAGTGTGTATATATAAGATATGTATTAGTTATATATCGAGTATATATATATATATCTGGCCATATATTAGATATAGTATATATATATATTATATATCTATATCTATATATATAATTTATAGTTATATATTTAGCTTGTGTATATATAATGCATATATAATATTAGATAGCATATATATTATATAATTATTATAATAGTGAGTATATATAGTCATATATAGTATAGTATATATATATATATATATAATATAGTAGATATATCTATATATATAGCATATTATATGTATATATACATATAATATAGTTATATATAATATATCTATTACAATATATATATAGTATACTAGTATTATTATTATAAGTATATTAATATATATATATATATCTACATATATTTAATAGTATAGTAATTATAGGTATATATATAGGATATATATAAGAGTTAGTATATATGTGCAATATATAATATTATATATATATATTCTATATATATATAGATATATATGTATATAGGGTATATGCATATATATATCAGTGTTATTAGTATATTATAGTAGTATATATATTATGATGATGAATATATATATATATGTATAATGCATAGTATATGATATATATATATGTGTATATTTATAATAGATATATGATATACTATAGATATCTATATTAATCGCTATGCATTAGTTATATAGTATGGCATATATATAGATAGTATAGTATATATATAGTATTTAATTTAAATTAGTGTGGTATATGTGTAGATGTGTATGTATATATAGTATATATGCATATATATATATATATATATAGTATAGTATATATATATATAACATTGTATAGTATATTATATTACTATATATATATATATAGGATATATGTATATATAGAATATATATATAGTAATACATATAGTAATATATTAAGGTATATATATATAGGTGTGTCATTAGTATATATATATGTCATATATATATATATTATATGATATATATAAAATATATAGTATTATATATATTCACATATATATAGCTATAATAGTATAATATTATCTATATATATATGCCGTATATAGTGATATATTAGTATATATATATATATTATGATATATATAGTATATATGCGTATATATATTCGTGTAATATAATATATATAGTATATATAGTCATATATAGGACGTTAGGAAGTATATAGTAGATATACTATGTCATATATATATATAGTGATATATACTGTATTATATGATATATATATATAGTATAATATGTATATATATTATATATATTATTATATGCATATATATATAGGGATATATATTAGTGTAGTCTATATATATTATATCGTAATATGTGCATATATATATAGTATATTGTAGTATATATGCATATATAGTGTGTGTATATGTATATTTATATATATTATGTTTATATATATGCCCATATATATATATATTATATATATATAATAATATATATATATGTATATATATATTTGTACAAATATATATGTATATAATTATTTGTTATATATATATATATATATATTTGTATATATAATTATATAGTATAGATATATATATAGTGATATATATATATTTGTAATATATATATATATATATATATAATATATGATATAGATATATATAGGAGGTGATAGGTATAATGTCTTTATTTGTATTTAGCAGTGATAGGTATATAGTATATATATATATAGTAGGATATTATATAGTATATATATAAAATATCTCTATATATATATATAAAGTACACAAATGATATATATATAGTATATAGTAGTAGATATAGCGATAATATAGTATATATATATATATTTACATATTATTATCTATATAGTAGTACTATCTTATATTCTATATATATAGTTTTGTGGTATATAATACTAATTATATATAATATATATATACATATATATCTATAAGGTGTCTCTTTGTATATATACTGTGTCATATACCTTTGTATTATACATATCTATTATATATATATATATAATCTTATATATATATATATATATAGATATATGTGTGTTTGTTTGTTGTGTGTGTGTGGGTGTGTGGGGGTGCTACACGCATGCTTCCCTCTCACATTACACTCCACCTTGTTCCCTTGAGCAAGTGCACGCGAGCTCACCTTGCACCCGCGGCGCCAACTGCCGCAAAGACCCGTGCTAACGGTGTTCATCACAACCGCAAGCTACGCCCCAACGGCTACGATGGCTGCCTCGGACAGCAACGCCCGCCTCGTAAGTAGCCCTTGGCGTAGCTTCGGGGAGCGCCGGCAACTCGGCCCAGCCGCGAACACAAAAAATAAAGTAGATGGGACAGTGGCGTAGATGGGGCAGTGGTGTAGTGGATGGGGACAGTGGTGTAGTGGATGGGACAGTAGTGTAGTGGCTGTGGAGACATTGGTGTAGTGGATGTGGCGAATGCGTGTGGTAAGTGGGATGGATAAGTGGTGTATGATGGGACAGTAGTTGTGTAGATTGGGTCAAGTGGTGTAGTGGATTGGCCTTGGGTTGTGTGTGGGGAATGGGGAAATCTGTATGGGGTGTGGCAGTGGTAAATGGATGGGGGTGTGTGGTGTGAGATTGGCAGTGGTGGTGTGGATGGACATGTGTTGTCAGTGGATAGGACAGTGGTGTAGTGGATTTGACAGGGTGTAGTGATGATGCAGTGGTGTAGTGGATGGGACAGTGGTGTGAATGGATGGTGCAGTGGTTCAGTGGATGGGAGCAGTGGTAAATTAGATGGGGCATGTGTTGAAGTGAGATGGGGCATTGTGGGTCGGTGGATGGATTAGTGTGTGTGTAGTGGTATATGTATTGGAGTGGCATTGGTGAAGTGGATGGGATATTGGTGAAGTGGATGAGACAGTGGTGTAGTGGATGATGCATTGGTGTAGTGGATGTGGCATTGGTGTAGTGAATGGGGCAGTGGTGTTGTGGATGGGCCAGTGGTGTAGTGAATGGGGAAGTGGTGTAGTGGATGTGGTATTGGTGTAGTGGATGATGCAGTGGTGTAGTGGATGTGACAGTGGTGTAGTGGATGGGGCATTGGTGTAGTAGATGATGCAGTGGTGTAGTGGATGTGGCAGTGGTGTAGTGGATTTGACAGTGGTGTAGTGGATGATGCAGTGGTGTAGTAGATGGGGCAGTGGTAAATTAGATGAGGCACTGGTGTAGTGGATGGGGCAGTCATGTAGTGGATGGGGCAGTGGTGTAGTGGATGGGGCATTGGTGTAGTGGATGTGGCATTGGTGTAGTGGATGGGGCAGTGGTGTTTTGGATGTGGCAGTGGTGTAGTGGATGGGCCAGTAGTGTAGTGAATGGTGAAGTGGTGTAGTGGATGGGGCAGTGGTGTAGTGGATGGGGCATTGGTGTAGTGGATGGGACAGTGGTGTTGTGGATGGGACAGTGGTGTATTGGATAGGGCAGTGGTGTAGTGGATGTGACAGTGGTGAAGTGGATGGAGCACTGGTGTAGTGGATGGGACAGTGGCAAATTGGATGTGGTGTAGTGGATGGGACAGTGGTGTAGTGGATGGAGCAGTGATGTAGTGGATGGAGCATTGATGTAGTGGATGGGGCAATGGTGCAGTGGATGAGGTAGTGGTCTATTGGGTGGGGCATTGGTGTAGTGGATGATGCATGGTGTAGTGGATGTGGCATTGGTGTAGTGGATGGGACAGTGGTGTAGAGGATGTGACAGTGGTGTAGTGGATGAGACAGTGGTGTTGTGGATTGGGCATTGGTGTAGTGGATGGGGCAGTGGTGTAGTAGATGTAGTGCATACAGAAAATAGTAGAAAAAGTGAGGTGTACAGAGCAAATGAACAAGAGAGATAGAAAGACAGACAGACAGATATAGAAAATACTAGACCGAATATATCCCCATCTTCATCCCCACCCCTACCACTATCATCCCCATCACCACCACCACCAATATTCATATCACCACCACCATCATCCCCATCACCACCACCATCATCCCCATCCCTATCACCACCAGCATTATCCCCACCACCACCATCATCCCCATCCCTATCACCACCACCATCATCCCCATCACCACCAGCATCATCCTCATCACCACCACCATCATCCACATCACCACCGCCATCACCCCCATCACCACCACCATCATCCCCATCACCACCACTCTCACCCCATCCCCACCCA
>NC_051420.1:20511082-20516082 GCF_015228065.2 Penaeus monodon
TTTCATATCACGTACCATTGGTATAATGTATAACTTAAGATGTAAATAAGCAGATGTAGATAAACAAAAAAAATCACCATCACATTTCTTTCTCTCTTTCTTATATTTGTAATTGTCGCGTCCGAGCTCTTTCACTCACTCCTAGCCAATCTTTCTCTCTTTCGTCATTTATTTATTTTTTTTTTTTACTCTCGTAAGTTTTCGAGTTAGCTTTCGCTCAGTCTGTCTGTCTATCTCAGTCTCGTTTGTCTAGCTCAGTCTCTCTTTCTCTCTCTCTCTCTCTCTCTCTCTCTCTCTCTCGCTCTCTCTCTCTCTCTCTCTCTCTCTCTCTCTCTCTCTCTCTCTCTCTCTCTCTCTCGCGTTTTTTTCTCTTCCATCTATCACTACCGCCCCCCTCCTCTTTCCTTCCCAAAGTGGCAGCTCATAGACCCTCCCCGGTTTCGAGTGTCACGCCCGAGCACAGCTAATATTTACATCATCCCCCGCAAGAGACTATATAGCACAGACGTGCTTGTCGGGGTGGTTGCTCGCAGGACGCAGGCAGGACGCACGCACACACACACACACACACACACACACACACACACACACACACACACACACAGTCACTCAGCCACATTCGTTTACACAAACAGACACATATACATCCACAGCCACAAAAAAAGATACACACCAACACAAAAACACTTACACGAGGACAGGCGGAGAGGAGGAACTCAAGCGGTAACTCAAATACTGCCGGAGGAGGTCGAGGTAATTTCTTCCGCGTACACAGACTGGCCCTCTTTCCCCCTCTCTTCCTCCCTCCCTCCCTCCTTCTCACCCTCCCTTCCTCTCTCCCTCCCTCTCTCTCTCCCTCCTTCTCTCTCCCTCCTCCTTCTCACTTCCCTCCCCTCTCTCTCCCCCTCCTCTCACCCTCTCTCCCTCTCCCCTCTCTCTCTCTCTCTCTCTCTCTCTCTCTTCTCTCCTCTCTCTCTCTTCTCTCTCCCCTCTCTCTCTCTTCCTCCTCCACTTCCACTTCCTCTCATCTCCCTCCCCCCCCTCCCTCTCACTCTTCCTTCCCCCCCCCCCAGCAATCCTCATTCTTTTTCTGCCTGCCTCCATTTCTCTCCTTCCCAATCTTAATTCTTTTTCTCCCTCCCTCGTTCTTTGTTATTTATTCTTTTTCTCTTTTTCTCCGTCTCTTCGTCCCCTCTCGCCCTTCCCAACTTTATTATTTTTCTCCCTCTCACCCTCCATTTCCTATCTCCATTCTTTTTCTTCCTCCCTCCGTCCTCTTTCTCCCTCCTCTTCTTCCTTTTATCTCTCTCCCTTCTCCCTCATTCTCTAACCTTCTTCTCCACTTTCATTCATCTCCCTCTTTCCGTATCTTCATTTATTTCACCATCCCCTTCTTCTTTTCTTTCCTTTCTCCTTTGCACCTCTTTCTTTTCTTCCATGTGTTAATTTCCTCTCTATCTTCTTCAATTCTTCCTTTCTCTCTTGCCTCTTCCATTCCTTCGTCTCGCCCTCCATTGCCTCCTTTCATCGTATCTTCCTTTTCATTTATTTCCTTTTCCTTTCACCCTTCTTCACGCCCTTCTTAATTTCCTTCACTGTTCTTCTATTTTCTTCTCCTGCCTTCTCTCCTATTCCTGCCCTTTCTCTCTCTTCCTTTCCTCTCTCCTTTCCCTCCCTCTGCCTCTCATCTTCCCTTTCTTCCCTCTCTCCGTTCTATCACGTTCCCTCCCCCCCCCCCCCCTCTCTCTCCCTCTCTCTCTCTCTCTCTCTCTCTCTCTCTCTCTCTCTCTCTCTCTCTCTCTCTCTCTCTCTCTCTCTCTCTCTCTCTCGCTCTCTTTCTTCGTTCCCTCTCCCCCCTTTCCCTCCCCTCCCTCCCTCCTCCCTTTCCCTCCCATATTTCTCCTTCCCTCCTTTTCCCTTCCTCCCCCTCCTTTACCTTCCCCTCCTTCCCCTTTCCCTCCTTCCCTTTCCCCTTCCTCCCTTCCCCTCTTCTTCCCCTCCTCCCCTTTCTCTCCCTCCCTCCCTTTCCCTCCCCTTTCCCCCCCTTTCCCTCCCTTTCCCTCCCCTTTCCCTCCCTTTCCCTCCCCTTTCCCCTTCTTTCCCTCCCCCCTTCTTTTTCCCCGCCGTCGGTGATGCAAGGGACGGCCGAAGCGCTGAAGATTTATCGTGTTTACGGATATCATATAACAACAGCCTTGAGAGACGAAAATTATAGGTGTCTTGGCAAGGCGCCGAAGTTCTTCCTCTTTCTTGCTTCCTTTTTCTCTTCCTTCTTCTCTTCATTTTTTACTCTTTCCTTTTTTTTTGCGCTTCTATTTTTTTTTTTCTTACTATCTTTGCTTCTTTTCTTCCTCTTCCCCATTCTTATTTTAATTCTTCTCCTATTTCTCCTATTTTTCTTTTCTCCTCTTTTTATTCCTCCTGCTCCTCCTCCTCTCCTCTTCTTGATCTTGTTTTTCTTTATTATTATTCTTTTGTCTCCTCTTTATATTTTACCCTACTTTTCTCTCTCACAATTTTCCTTCTACCTTTTCTTAAAAATTCTTCTCATCCTTCTTCCCCTATTTGCCTTTTTATTTCCTCTTCCTATTCTTCTTCTTCATGTTATTATTAGTAGTAGTTTTATTATTACAATCATTATCATTTTATTATTATTATTATTACTAGCATTATTATTATTTTATTATTATTAATACTTTTATTATGATTATTTTTATTATCATTATCATTATTATTATCGATATATCATTATCATTACTATTACAGGAACATCGCTATCATTATCATTGTATTGTTGTTGTAATTATTATTATTATTATTATTATTATTATTATTATTATTATTATTATTTTGTTGATTATTTTGTTGTTGTTGTTTGTTGTTGTTGTTGCCATTATTTTATTATTATATTATTTTATTATATCATATTTATATATTATCATTATTGTATATCATTATCATATATTATTATTATTTTCATTATTATCATTATTATTCAATATCATATTCATTATTTATTTATTATCATTATCATTAATTATTATTATATATTATTATTATATTATTAATTATTATTATTATTATTATTATATATTATATTATTATTATTATTATTATTATTATTATTATTATTATTATTATTATTATTATTATTATTATTATTATTATCATTATTATTATCATTATCATCATCAAGGGATATCTCAGATAAATCTCAAAAATATTCGAGAGAGGGAGTTTATTGAGAGTAAACTAAAATGAAATGAAGTTAGTTCGAATAGAAAAAAAAATCAGATTAGATTACCCACTTGCGCTGGAAAAGTTGAATAAGAGCGAACAGACGAGAACGTGAAATGAAAAGAAGAAAAAAATTAATTTAGCAAACTGACTAGACGGAGGCTCCAGATGTAGAACGTAGTCAAAAAAAAAGAAAAAAAAAGTAGTAAATACAGCATACAGAGTGACTGAGTAAAGGAAAAGAAAGACATAGGTAATGTTGCATCAAAATAGTACTATTGTGATCAGTGTTGATACATTATTATTGTGCTTTATATAGCCTGCTATTTCAACAAATTGTATGTCGTGATAAACGCATTCACTGTAATAAGATTGTCTGTTTACATATATCTTAATTATTTTACATTGAACAGTGATATAGATAATGTGAATAGATAGACAGAAGGACAGGTAGATAGACAGATATTATCAAGAAAAAATATCTTGGTAATTCAAGCCATCAAGCACGTTTTCAATAGCAGTTTCATTCATAGACGCATTTAGTATTCTTTTCTTTCATTCCAAATCAGAATTTCCATCATTCACCTGAGCTCAATATTCATCTTCATTCTCAAATGTCAATAAACACATTCAAAGCTTTTACCTTGAGATGTTAGCGTGTTTGCATAACGTGTATCCTGATTGGTCGAGAGGCTTTGTGAGATTATATCTTATTGGATGATCATGTAACGGTACTTATAAGCCGACCAATCCCACGCTTCGGCTCAGAGAGCATAGATTGTATACTTAAGGTCTGGGTTGAATTAACATGATTATGTAACATACGATCTACGTAATTTCAACTTTCCCCTCCGATTCACACACAAACACGGTGGAAATGAGAGAGAGAGAGAGAGAGGAGAGAGAGAGAGAGAGAGAGAGAGAGAGAGAGAGAGAGAGAGAGAGAGAGAGAGAGAGAGAGAGACGAGAGAGAAGAGACGAGAGAGAAGACGAGAGAGAGAGAGAGAGAGAGAGAGAGAGAGAACAGAGTAAGAGAGAGAGAGAGAGAGAGAGAGAGAGAGAGAGAGAGAGAGAGAGAGAGAGAGTTAGAGAGACAGAGACAGACAGACAGACAGACAGACAGACAGACAGACAGACTGATAGACAGACTGATAGACAGACAAACAGACAGAAACATACATGCAGAGACAGAAACAAAAACAGGAAAGGAGATAACAAAACAGATACTCCCTCGCAAATACATACACACACGTATCCGTCCATACTCTGGCACTAATTCCACCTGAATGGCACTCCTAGCCTGCAGCTCTCGTTCTGCAAGAGTACCGAGTGAAGAGGTGCTTTGGTATAGATCTTGTCCCCTTGTACGATAGCAGATTGCATCGACATTGCACTGCAACATCTGGCAAGCATAAGTGTTAAAGGGAAAGTGGAGTGCACAAGAAGAGAGGGAGTAACTGGGAAAAGTAAAATAAGAGGGAGAAAGTTGAAAAAGAAGTTGGAGTAGATAAATAGAGAATCAGAAACACAAAGGAATGAGAGGGAGAAGGAAAGAATGGTGAAAGAGGGAGTAAGAGGATGGGGTGAAGTAGGAAGTAAGTGGGGAAAGACGGGGGAGAGAGAGAGAGAGAGAGAGAGAGAGAGAGAGAGAGAGAGAGAGAGAGAGAGAGAGAGAGAGAGAGAGAGAGAGAGAGAGAGAGAGAAAGAGAGAGGGGGGGGGGGAGGTAGGAAGAAGGGAGAGAGAACGAAAGGATGAGAGAGGG
>NC_051420.1:20528582-20530183 GCF_015228065.2 Penaeus monodon
AATAATAATAATAATAATAATAATAATGATAACAACGACGATAATAATAATAACAACAATAATAATATAATAATAATGATAATGATAATAGCAATTATGATAATAATAATAATAATAATAATAATAATAATAATAATGATAATAATGATAATAATAATAATAATAATAATAATAATAATAATAATAACAATAATAATAATAATGACAGTAACAATAATAGTAATGGTAGTAGTAATAACTATTATGATAATAATGATAATAATAATAATTATTATTATTATTATAATAACAATAATGATAAAGAAAAAAAAATAATAGTAACAATAATAAAAGGATGAAGAAGAAAAATGAAGCAGAAACGAAGAAGAGGATGAAGGGAAAAATAGAAGAAGAAGAAGACGAAGAAAAAAATAAAGAATAAAAAAGGGAAAAGAGAAAAGAGAAAGTAACCATGAACGGACAGCACACTATGCATTACCCCCCCCCCCCTGTGCTCCTTTAAGCTGAAACAAGTGAAATAAAATTGAGAGATCCAGCTAAACAAAAACACCCGCGTGACCTGGTTTGACCTTACACAGGCGTGTGATTAGCTTGTTACGATATCAAGCTGAAGTATACGGCAGTCTTCAAATTAACCCCTGAAAAAAAGGGTTTGTTTAAATTTGGTTTACTTGTTTTTTGGGAAAGTTAAGACCTTACGTCTTTGTCTATCCCCTGACAGGGTTTAAAGGATAGAGAGAGAGAGAGAAGAGAGAGAGAGAGAGGAGAAGGAGAGAGAGAGAGAGAGAGAGAGAGAGAGAAAGAGAGAGAAAGAGAGAGAAAGAGAGAGATTGCAACATTTTTTGACATTACATTTAAGAAACATGACACTGAACGTGTTCTTCACACTCACATTCTTTTCTTTCCTTTTTTTAAGGCAAAACCACTACTATATCATGGCAGTTCATCCCTTTAATCCTGTTTCGCCCAAACAGCTCAAAAAAGGGAAGTTAACGGAGAAGTACCTTTCAAAAAGGATTTGTTTTTCCATTTTGATGACATTAATGCTCAGAGAAACAGCAAAAAAATGAAGAGATGAGAAAGGGATAAAGGAGCAAATATCTGTAACCGATATCAGTCAGTCTAGGGAAAGGGCAGCGAAGTGAAAGGCAACAAGTCAAGAAAAGTGCCCGGATGAAAAGCATGGGCACAACACCGACGAGATTAGCTTGATCGTCCTGTCTCTATGGCTGTTGTAGGAGAGAGGAGGGAAGAGAAGGAGAGAGAAAGGGGGGCTGGGGGAGGAGAGAGAGAGAGAAAGTTGGAGAGAGAGAGAGAGAAGGAGAAAGTGAGAGAGAGAGAGAGAGAACAGTGAGGGAGAGAAAGAGAGGAGAGAGAGGAGACAGACGAGCAAAAACAGAGACGAGACAGAGAGAGAGAAGAGAGAAGGAGAAGAGGGAGAGGAAGGAGGAGAGAGAGAAGAGAGAGGAGAAAAGAGAGAGGAGAGGTGGGGGGTTAGAGAAATAGAAGTGAGGGGAGAAAGTGAGAGAAAGAGGGGGTTGGGGGGTTTGGGGGGAAAGGGGGGGGGGGGAAAAGGGGTTTTAGAAATTTTTTTTTGAAAA
>NC_051420.1:20542699-20545199 GCF_015228065.2 Penaeus monodon
CCCCTTTTGTTTGGGAAAGGTTTGGGCATTCTTTTTTGTTTTTCGAGTTAGATTTTTGGCTATCCTTTATTTTTTTATTTTTTTTAATTCCAACGCACTCTCCTCTCTTTCTCTCCACTCTCTCTTTCTCCCTATCTCTCTCTATTTCTCTCTCTCTCTCTCTCTCTCTCTGTCGCTCGCCCTCTCTCCTGCTCTCTCTCTCTCTTTCTCCATCTCTCTCTCTCTCTCTCTCTATCTCTCCTTCTCGCTCGCTCTCTCTCTCTCTCTCTCCTTCTCGCTCGCTCTCGCTTTCCCCCCTTCTCACTCTCTCACTCTCAATCTATCCACCTGCGTCAACCTCCCCTTCATAATTTTGTATATAAATTGTCCATTAGCGAAATTCTGGAGAGAGGGCTTAGAATTACCACGACAAGGAAAGACAATTCATCTGTAAAAGCTTGTATCTGAACTAACGGTATCGCTAAAAGGTTTCCTAAGGTGAGTAAAAGGGTTTCCAAATAGATCTACGATAAGTAAATACGAAGTTGAAGTCGGGAACTAGTGCGGAAAATGATTTACAGGATCGGTTTGTTTGCACATGTAACCGAACTGCCGAGGTTGGTAACTTTAGCGGATAACTGTGTGACTCTTTCTCTCTCTCTCTCTCTCTCTCTCTCTCTCTCTCTCTCTCTCTCTCTCTCTCTCTCTCTCTCTCTCTCTCTCTCTCTCTCTCTCTCTCTCTCTCTCTCTACTCACACACACACACACACCACACACACACACACACACACATATACACACACACACACACACACTTATATATCCACAGAGAGAGACAGAGAAGAGAGAGAGAGAGAGAGAGAGAGAGAGAGAGAGAGAGAGAGAGAGAGAGAGAGAGAGAGAGAGAGAGAGAGAGAGAGAGAGAGAGAGAGAGAGAGAGAGAGAGAGAGAGAGAGAGAGAGAGAGAGAGAGAGAGAGAGAGAGAGAAGAGAGAGAGAGAGAGAATGAGAGAGAGAGAATCAGACAGACAGACAGACAGAGACAGAGAGGGGGAGAGAGTACCATATGTAATACATACAGTGAAATTACAGAATATGTCCTCTATGGATAATCTATGGATGAATTAGTGAAATGAGGGACATGCCAAAATGTCACAAGAAATGAATAAATAATATCACTCAGCATTATGAATAAACGGATTACTAAAATAGGTAAAACTAATCATATGAGTTAGATGACCCAGATCCCACAGCATCTCTCACATGAAAATGAGTGAGTAATACGAAGCTAATATATAGTCTGGCGTGTCTTGGAGTGGATACAAGGGTGGGCCGTGAAGTGAATAATGAACGGGGAAGAGGAAGGAAGGTGAACGAGGGAGAAAAGGAAGGAGGGTGAACGAGGGAGAAGAGAAGGAGGTGTGAACGAGGGAAAAGAAGAAGGAAGATGAATGAGGGAGAAGAGGAAGGAGGGTGAATGAGGGAGAAGAGGAAGGAGGGTGAATGAGGGAGAAGAGGAAGGAGGGTGAATGAGGGAGAAGAGGAAGGAGGGTGAATGAGGGAGAAGAGGAAGGAGGGTGAACGAGGGAGAAGAGGAAGGAGGGTGAATGAGGGAGAAGAGGAAGGAGGGTGAATGAGGGAGGAGAGGAAGGGAGGCGAAAGAAGAAAATGGAGAGGAAGGGGGATGGGGGATGAATGGGAAGAGAGAGAGAAAAGAGAGGTAGAGGACGGGGAATGAGGGGAAAAGAGAGGGAGGGGAAGAGAGAGGGAAGGGAAGAGAAAGGGAGGATGGGGAGATGAAGGGGAGGAGAGAGAGGGGGGGGAGGGAAGGAGGATGGAGGACGAGAAGATGAGAGAAAGAGAGAGGGATTGGAAGAGAAGTAGAGAACGAGGGGATGAAGGCAGCCGAAAAGGAGGAAAGGGTAAGCGAAAAGGGGGGATGGGGTGAAATGAAGGGGGCCGAATAAGAGGAAAAGGAATAGGGATGGAGAATCGGGATGAAGGCAGGCAAAGAGAGGAGGATGAAGGGAGGTGAGGGCAGCAGAAAATGGATTATTGGAATTCTGAGTAGGTTAATCACGCGGCTCGAATAGTAATCAGGCGTCGGCAAGACATCGTAGAGAGTTTCTGCCCGTGAATACAGCGTGTAAAGGAGACAGAGGAGGCGAGAGGGGGGAAAATGGAACAGGAGAATGGAGGATAAAAAAAAAGAATTAAGAAAGAAGAAGGCTGAAGAAGAAGACATGACAAAAAAAAAAGATAGAGAATATAACGTAAGAGAAGGATAAAGACAATAACGATGAAAAAATAAAAGAATACGGATGATAATGAGGTGTTTGGTCCGTAGAAGGAGGAAGGAAGAGGGACGAGAGAAAAGGAACGAAATAATGCATAGAAGAATAATGGAGAAGAGGAACAGGAGGGGAGAAGAGTATGAATAAGGAATAAAAAAGGAGGAGTAAGATAATGATGGGAAGAAAAGAGAAATGGATGGAGAGAAATAAAAAAAGTAAATATAAAAG
>NC_051420.1:20547699-20550199 GCF_015228065.2 Penaeus monodon
TTTTGAATTACTGTCCATCAAATCCTTGCTTCCTCCTCCTTCCTTTTTTGTCTCTCCCCTTCTTCCTCCATTTCCCCACCTCTTCATTTTGTTAATAGTGTGCGAAATGTAAATGAAATGGTTTTTTTTCTCTCTTTTTGTTTTTTTCTCCTTTTCCCTTTCTTTTTTTTTTTAGCAGAATGAAATGAAGTGGATTAGGAAAGGAGCTGGAAACGAATTCAAATGAGCGAAGGAGACGGAAGGCGGTGAGAACATGGGAAGGGGAGGGGCGGTGAGGGGAATAGGGGGGGGGGGTGGGTGGGGGAGGGGATGGCGGGGGGGGGGTCGGGGTGAGGGGAATAAGGGGATGGGTGAGGGGAATGGTGAGGGGAATGGTGAGGGGGGTAGGGTGAGGGGAAGGTGAGGAGGGGGAAAGGGTGGTGTGGGGTAACTGGGGAGGGGAATGGTAGGTGTAGGGGAGGGGGGGGTGAGGGAATCTGTGATTGGGGAACTGGGTTGTCGGAATGACAAATGGGGAGGGGGGGGGGGGGGTAAGCGAATACAGTGGCTGGGTGAGGGAAAAAGAAAGGGAAGGTTGGGAGGGGAGCAAGGGGGAGGAGGGAAGCGGAGGGAAGGGGTGGAGGCAGGAAGGAGGAGGGAGGAGGAGGGAAGAAGGAAAGAGGAATGGAGGCAGGAAGGAGGAGGGAGGAGGAGGGAAGAAGGAAAGAAGGAAAGAAGGAAGGAGGGAAGGGGAGGAGGAGGTAAGAAGACGAAAGGTGGGTGAGCAACAGGGAACGAGGGTAGGGCGAAAGTTCATGGGGAGCGATGGGTAGGAGAAGGGAGGAGGGTGGGTAGGGAAGAGGGAGGGTGTCTTAAGGGTGTTGTAAAGGTGTTTTAAGGGTGAGGGAAGAGAGAATAAAGGAGATGAAGAGGGTGGATAAAGAAGGAGACAGGGAGGGGAGGATGTAGATAGTATTAGAGAAGGGGGGGAGGCCAGTTGAGTGGTGTGGGGGGGGGTGTCGGAGAGAGGTAGGGGGAAGGAGGGATGAAAGAGGAGGTCGAGGAGGGAGTAGAGTAGGAAGAGAAAGAGGAAGAGACGAAAGTGGAGGATGGAAATGAAAAAGAAAGATAGAAAAAAAACGGAAATTAACGAAAAACAGAATGTCGACCCAGAATTTTCCTTTTTTTCTTTCATTCTTTCTCTCCTTCCTTCTCTGTTTCCCTTTCTCTTTGAAAAGAGAGCGGAAGAGTTATCTGGAACGGGAAATTGCTCTGGCGTGGTTGAAAATGAGGAAGAAGTTTAGGTCGAAAAGTATTGTTAGGAAAAACTGTGAAGAAAATATAAAGGCATAAAACGTGAACGTGCCTACAAGCATAAAATAAAAAGAGGGAGAATTAAAAGAAATGGAAACAAATTTGACAGAAAACATAAATAATTAGAGAAAGAAGAAGAAGAAGACGAAGGAGAGCAAGAAGATAATGATGCTGAAGATCAAGAAGAAGAAGAAGAGGAAGAAGAAGAAGGAGAAGGAGAAGAAGAAGAAGAAGAAGAAGAAGAAGAAAAAGAAGAAAAGAAAAACAGAAAAAAAAGCTTAAACGGAAGGCGAAGAATAAAAAGAAATAAAAGAAAGAAAAGATGTTGATGATGATGATAAAGAAGAAAATGAAAGAAAAAACAATGAGATACACAAGAGCAGCATGAGTTGCAACTTACCAAGAAAAACAAACAAACAAAGTAAACGATAAACATGACGAAAGTAAACGAAAGAAAAAGAGAGACGAGAAACAGCGCAGATAAACAGAATCACAGAAGTAATCAGAATAAGACAAGCAAAAAAGCAAAGACAAACAAGCAAACAAACAAAAACAGCCTGTCATGTTTGGAATAATCAACTTTTAGTGGAATTAATGCGAAAAAAGAGAAAAAAAAATAAGAAAAAGAAAAAAGAAGTAATGATGATAAAGATGAATATACATGGAGTAAAAAAGTAAATACGATAAGGAGAATAACGATTATAATAAGCAAAGATAGTGTTTATGATTATGGTAATGATAAAGATGATAGTATTGATCATAATAATATTGATAACAATATTAATCATAAGAAAGATAAAAGTATTTATAATTACAATAATAACGACAATAACAATGATGATGATGATCAAAATAAAGATAACAATGATAATGAGAATGATAACTATAATGATAATTATGATAACAATAGTCATGATAATGATAGTCATTATCGTAATTATCATTATCAAAAGGAAAAATACTAGTGATAATGATCATAATAATTATTATTGTTATCACTGTTGTAATGATAATAAGGAAGGTGACGATAATACAGATAGAGATGATAATTAGAGTAATAATGATGATAATGATAATTATAATAATGATGATGATAATAATAATGATAATGTAATGATAGTAATTACCATTATGATTATTTTTATTGTTATCATTATTATAATTATTACTAATTTTATTGTTATTATCTTTACTATCTTTATTATCA
>NC_051420.1:20582699-20587699 GCF_015228065.2 Penaeus monodon
CAAGTGGAAATAAAGTCTTCTCTGGATCTGATATGACAGCGTACTCAGTGTGTGTTGCAGGCCATACCGACACTCGTGCGTGTACTCTTTGAATAGCTCAGTGGTAATCTGTGAATCAGCTATGAATATGATTGGCAATCAGGTCGGAGGAGAAAGAGGTGAGGAAGGGAGGGAGGGATGGGGGGAAGAAGAGAGAGAGAGAGAGAGAGAGAGAGAGAGAGAGAGAGAGAGAGAATAGTGACACAGAGAGAGAGAAAAAAGGTAGTAAAAAAGGCAAGAACAAAAACTCACAAATGAATAAAAAAAGACTCATCATAATAAACCAAGGGCACCCACAATATATCGCGAGCGCCGTCATATTTTCCCCGATCAGAAGCTCCCACGCGCAGCAGTCGGGGTGACAGTCAACCACACTGGGCCAACGCAGCCAACAGCAGTAACCGAAGGTGTGCAAGACAGCGTGAGTCGTCCTTAGTCTCTGTACCCTCACCTGCTTGTTGTGTTGATGAGCAAAAACAGGTGCATGGGGACGCGAGAGTCTGTACGAGAGGTGCGGTTTTTAATTTATTCTGCGCAGTTCGGCGCTAGGCAGACAACCGAGAAACTTCTGACCAAAATTAGGTCCTCATAAAGGGGTGCTTCAGGAACTCATAAACATTCTAAAATTTCGCGAGAGACTGTTTGGATTTTCCCTCTGGATGGGTAAACAGTGTGATTGTGTTTATATCTCCATTCAACGTTTCATTCACATTAAGTTTATATATTCAAATTACGGCGTTTTATCGATATTTAATTTAATACTCTCGTCAATACTAATAGATGTTTTGATTAAGTGCTCTGTAATTGATAATATAATGTAGAGAAAATCATTTATATACATTCAAATCCACTTTTCTCGCGAGTATTATGGACCTTATATTTGAAATGGACGTCAAACTATTGGCATCTCGTATCGACAGCCGTTGTGCTACATCTTATATACATTTAAACTTGTTTTTTTTATTAGAACAGTTGTGTCTCTTATATCAATCATAGTAATTCTATTATATTCATTCTTCTTGATTATACTATATATAAGTTATATATATTATATATATATATATATATATATATATATATATATATATATATATATATATATATATATATATATAAATATATATATATATATTTATGTGTGTGTGTGTGTGTGTGTGTATGTGGTGTATATACATATATATATATATATATATATATATATATATATAATATATATATATATATATATATATATATATATATATATATATATATATATTCCGTGGAAAGGAACTGGGGACCCTACCACGTACTCACTCCAAGGCATCACAACGTGAAAACTGCAATGAGTATCATGCTGTGACCACGGCGGCTCAGACATGAACCTACGTTAAATGATGATGATGATGATATATATATATATATATATATATATATATATATATATATATATATATATATATATATATATATATATATATGTATATTCAGCACTTCAAACAGTTTAATAGCTTATCATTATATTGTCATCTTTAAACGTTGACATCGGGTGATCAAATAGATTAATGTCAATTCATAATTTACTAAAAAACAATTCTAAAAAGCGTGTATGTCGTTCAGAAATACAGGCTTTTACATATTAAGTAAACAGTATGCTATAAACTGATTTGTAATTTTTTTTTCAGTAAGGGAGTTTGGTTACATAATTCATTAAGTGTATGGAAAATACTATCTTATTGTGATTTCTTTAAACAGTATACCCTATCTAATCATAGAGAGCAATTAGATATTATGCTTATATAATAAGTAATTAGATATTTTTGTACGTCAGTGATCTGCTGATGATATCATCATCATCATCATCATTATCATTCTTATTATCAAAAATAGTAATAGTAATGTAGTAGTAGTAGTAGTAATAGTAATATCTTTTATCAATGTCAATATCATCGTCACCATAAACGTCAGAATAATCCACACAAAGTCCATCACTAACGTCAGCACTATTACCATCTTTAACACCATCACCATCACCCTCATTACTATATTTACCTCTTTGTCCAGACAGGAAATATCCTGATCTATCTTTATAACACCAAGCCACGCTATCAGCTTAATCACCAGAACCTACACCATCACAGAGCCATGAGGTCGGTTTGAGAGAGAGAGAGAGAGAGAGAGAGAGAGAGAGAGAGAGAGGAGAGAGAGAGAGAAAAGAGAGGAAAAGAGAGAGAGCGAGAGAGAGGTGGGGGGCGGAAGAGAGAGAGAGGAGAGGGGGGGGGCGGAAGCGAGAGAGAGAGAGAGAGAGAGAGAGAGAGAGAGAGAGAGGAGAGAGAGGAGAGAAGGAGAGGAGAGAGGGGAGAGAGAGTGAGAGAGAGAGGGGAGAGAGAGGGGGGGGGGGAGAGAGAGAGAGAGAGAGAGAGTGAGAGAGAGAGAAGAGAGAGCGCAGAAGAAGAAGAAGAAGGAGGAGGAGAAGAAGAAGAAGAGAAGGAAAACGAACCAAAAGGAGAAGGGGAAGGAAGACCACCAACTCTTTAAGCAAAATGGGACTTTATTTCCTGCCTGGAAACCGCCGAGAAAGAACCAAGTAAAATTAAGAATCTTAATAACTCTCTTAAGACATTTTTGAAATGTTACATCAGAGCGAGATGTAACATTAATGAGTAATATTAGGTACACGAGTTAGCAATTAAATTCTTGGTGTTGATTGAGATGTACATTTTAATAAGTTATATATGTATATATATATATTATATATATATATAGATATATATATATATATATTATATAAAGATATATTATATTATATAATATGCACACACAGCAACACACAACACACACACACACACACACACACACATACCACACACACACACACACACAACACATATACACACACACACTCACACTCACACACACACAAAACCAAAACACAACACACACACACACACACACACATATATATATAATAAGATATATATAAGTAGATATATATATAAATATATAATATATAATATATATATAATAAATATAAGGGTATATGATATATTATAAATATAAATAATTATATATATATAATATATATAAATAATAAGCATACACACACACACACACACACACACACACACACACACACACACAACTATCATAATATTAAATAATTATATATATAATTTTAATATAATATATATATATATATTTTATATATATAAGTATATATATATATATATATATATTATATACATAAAATATACATATATATACATAATATATATATATATATTATAAAACTATATATATATATATATATATATATATAATATATATATATATATATATATGTTATGTATGTATGTGTGTGTGTGTGTCTTCATGGCTAGTTAGAAGTATTTAAACTCATAGGTTTTGTGTCTATTTCAAAGCTTCATAACTAAAGAAAAGTCTCTCTCTCTCTCTCTCTCTCTCTCTCTCTCTCTCTCTCTCTCTCTCTCTCTCTCTCTCTCTCTCCACTAACCAACTGAATTATAAGGCTTACAGATACGTAATCCGCAGGGAAGCCCTGCATATTTATCGACTGGTAAACCATAGGAATTGGCCCCGGTAAAATTAAAGAAAAGAAAAGAGAGAGAGAAAAAAAAGAAGAAGGAAGTAAAGAAGAAGTCTCTTCCCGACATAAACATTGCTATGAAAGGCCTTGAATACAAGTAAGAGTTTTTTTTATAGAGTCAATTTACCGAAGTTATCCCGTAAGGCAAAAGTCATTTGAATTTGTGAATTTATGAATATTAGTTGAATAAAGAACGTTTCTTGCTCTATTTTCCCCATTCTGTTAATGGCTTTATGCAAATGAATTAATTCGCAATTTTGCCGTGTAGCTGAACTGAAACAAAACATTTCCCATCGTGCTTATCTTACGGAATTTATATATATATATATATATATATATATAAATATAAATATATTAATATTTATATATATATATATATATTTACATTGTAAATGCAATGAAGCAATGTTGTTCAGGTATGTACATTCTAAAAGAGAAACTAGAAGCTTCAAAACTATTAATAGAACCTAATATGAACTAAATTAGATTCGGTGTAGAAACGATGCCCATAAAAAGTAACACGTTTCTTAATTAAAAGAAAATAAAAATAAAGAAATAGAAAAATGTCAGCCAGATTGGGACCCAATTAACCATGAAATGAATATGTAAAAGTGTATTGGCAATATATTAGGAACTTCAAATTTTATGCATCTCGAGCGGAGCCCAGTCACTTCCACGTGCGGTTCTTTGTAGCTTTAGGAGAGAAGATGAAAAGGAAGGAAAAGGGAAATGAGAAAGTGAAGGGAAAAAGGAGAGGAGGAGGAAGGAAAAGAAATGTAAATGTCTCCCTGCAGACGCTCACTTTTTTTCTGTGACAGACCGTTTGATATAAATAGAGATGAATGTAAACGTACACGCAAATACTCTAACACACACACTCGTATATCTATCTGTCTACCTATAAATGAATAGATAATATATATAGTTATAGAGAATATATAAGATAGAAATAATATATAATTATAATATAGATATATATATATATATATGAGTAGTATATGTAGATATATATATATATATAGAGAATATAATAAGATATATAGAAAGATAGATGGAGATAATAGTAGTAGATAGATAGATGAAGATAATGATATGATGTATTGGGTAAGGTGGGTGACACACAAACACACACCACTACGCACACAAACTAAAGTAATTTTTTTGAAAATTTTTTTAAAAAGATATAAAAAGATTGATTGTAAATAGAATAAATAAATAGATATATAATATATATATATATATATATATAATATATATATATATATATATATATATATATATATATTTTATATACTATCTATATATATAAAATATTTATTTTTATATTAAATATATATATATATATATATATATATATTTTGTTTATTTTATATAA
>NC_051420.1:20612699-20615199 GCF_015228065.2 Penaeus monodon
GAGGAAGAGGAAGTGGAAGAGGAAGTGAAGGAGAAGTCAGAAGACGAAGAAGAAGAAGGAGGAGGAGAGGAGAAGGAGGAGGAGGAGAAAGAAAAAGAGGAAGAAGAAGAAAAGAAGAAAAATGAATGGAAAAATATAGAGAAAGAAGAAGACGAAAAGAGGAAGAGAAGAATAAAAGAAGAAGAAGAAGAAGAAGAAGAAAGAGAATAATAACAATAAGAAGTAAGACAAGAATAAACATAAAAAAAGCAAACCACAGAAGAAGAAGAAGAAGAAGAAAAAGAAGGAGAAGAAGAAGAAGAAGAAGAAGAAGAAAAGAAGAAGGAGAAGAAGAAGAGGAAGAAGAGGAGGAGCATGTAGGAAACGGAGGAGAGGCAGCAGCAGCAGCAGATGAGGGGGGGGGGGCGAAGAGGAGGAGGAAGGGAAAAGGAGAGAGTTGAAGTGGTCCCGAGGGGCCGGGGAGGTCGTGCTTCTCTCGTGGAATGGCAGCGTGACCAACACAAAGCATTAATATTTCTTTCCCCTCCTCTCGCGCTCTTCCTCTTCCTTTATTTCTTTCCTCTCTCTCTCTCTCTCTCTCTCTCTCTCTCTCTCTATATATATATATATATATATATATATATATATATATATATATATATATATATATATATATATATATATATATATACATATATATATATATATATTATATATATATATATATATATATATATCTTTCTTTATTCTCTCTCTCTCTCTCCCTCTCTCTCTCTCTCTCTCTCTCTCTCTCTCTCTCTCTCTCTCTCTCTCTTTCTCTCTCTCTCTCTCTCTCTCTCTCTCTATCTATCTATCTATCTATCTCTCTATCTCTTTCTTTACTCTCTCTCTCTCTCTCTCTCTCTTTCTCTATCTATCTCTATCTATCTATCTATCTCTTTCTTTACTCTCTCTCTCTTTCCCTTTCCCCGAGAGAGAGAGAGAGAGAGAGAGAGAGAGAGAGAGAGAGAGAGAGAGAGAGAGAGAGAGAGAGAGAGAGAGAGAGAGAGAGAGAGAGAGAGAGAGAGAGAGAGAGAGAGAGCAAAAGCAGATTATCTTACCATTCCCCAAAGTTCTCATGTATCAACCACACAGAGCGAGAATTCTGCCACTGCACGCCTTCTTTCCATATTATCTACAATTATAACATAAAGAAGCCGTGGCACTAAGCAGAACGGTATTGAGAGCCCAAGGTAGCCTTCCAGTGCTATGATCGGCTAAAAACTGATTTTATTTCATCGATTTCCCTTAAAGTCGAGAAATTCAGCTGTTCTTAAACATTATGCGGAGATTTTCGAAGCCGTTTAAACTATATTTCATTTTTATGGAAAGACATCTGTTCAGATTTTCAAGATTTATCGCCTACTCTTTTACTGGATATGAAAAATCGTTTCCCGTATAAATTGAAAATTCAATAAAATCATGTAACTGAATGCTGGCAGCTTTAAATACTATAATGGTGATTGTGATGTAGTAACAACAATGAAAAGCTACACCAACATTGATAATAACAATAAAAAAAACAAGAACAATGATAATAGTAAAAGTAATGTTGAAAATGGCAATGACAATGAGAATAATATTGCTAATGATGATAACAATAATGATAATAATGTTGATAATAATAATAATAATAATAATAATAATAATAATAATAATAATAATAATATAAAGAAGAAGAAGAAGAAGAAGAAAAAGAAGAAGAGAACAATAATAATAAACATAATAATAATGATAATGGTATAAAATCCCAATAACGATCACAATAAGAAATTACATCTCATGATGGTCATAAAGACAACGATTATCCTATGAAAATTAAAATATTTTGATAGCTGTGGAAATGATTATGGAAAAATAAAGAAAAGCTGAAAAAAAGAAA
This sequence comes from Penaeus monodon, assembly GCF_015228065.2. Classification (NCBI taxonomy): domain Eukaryota; kingdom Metazoa; phylum Arthropoda; class Malacostraca; order Decapoda; family Penaeidae; genus Penaeus; species Penaeus monodon. The sequence continues at coordinate 20,614,600 of NC_051420.1, forward strand.
TATGCCTTAAATTAAAGCGTTATTTATTTGACTCCTTTTGCAATTTATCAACAGGAAGACATCCCGCCCTTACCATATTAATTAAAGTAATGAAAACAGTGTTTTTTTTGTTTTTTTTTTTAAGTTTCTCTTATCAATTTATATATATATATATATATATATATATATATATATATATATATATATAATATATATATTATATAATATATATATATATATATATATATATATATATATTATATATATATATATATATATATATATATATATATATATATATATATATATATATATATATATATATATATAGACATACATATATACGTATATATAAACAGAAAGAGACAAACAAACAGGAAATAAGAGAGAGATAACAAGAACAGGGGAGAAAGAGAGAAAGAAATCGAGTAAAATTAGTCAAACTTCAGCAGAGGAGAGCGATGGAAGCGCCGCCGCCGTCCCAAGCGGCCGTGCATGTTGAACCAAGGAGATATATAAAGCTTTCTCAGGCTTGATTTCCTCCGAGGTTTTCTAGCCAATAACAAAATGAGGCGCTGCTTCCTCGGTGCGAATCCATAAGTGTGTTTTTTCCGATTAAGC
>NC_051420.1:20620199-20625199 GCF_015228065.2 Penaeus monodon
CAGTGGAATTGGAAGTTATATTTCTTTAGTTATTAAAATAAATGAAATAAAGTAAAATCAGCCGCATGTTTACTTGCCTTTCTCCTTTCGCACGTTCTCGCCTGAGAGAGAGAGAGAGAGAGAAGAGAGAGAGAAGAGAGAGAGAAAAGAGAGAGAGAGAGAGGGGAGAGGAAAGAGAAAGAGAGAGAGAGAGAGAGAGAGAGAGAGAGAGAGAGAGAGAGAGAGAGAGAGAGAGAGAGAGAGAGAGAAAGAAAAGAGAAGAGAGAGAGAGAGAGAGAGAAAGAGAGAGAGAGAGAGAGAAAAGAAAAAGAGGATAGAAGAGAGAAAGAGAGAGAGAAGAGAGAGAGAGAAGAGAGAGAGAGAGAGACAGAGACAGAAGACAGACAGAGAAGAAAGGGAAAAGGGGCAGAAGAGAGAGAGAGAGGACAGAGAGAGACAGAACAGAGCGAGAGAGAGACAGGAGAGACAGAGAGGAGAAAAGAGAAGAGAGAGAGAGAGAAGAGAGAGAGAAAACGAGAGAGAGAGAGAGAGAGAGAGAAGAGAGAGAGAGAGAGAGAGAGAGAGAGGAGAGAGAGGAGGGGAGAGAGGAGAGGAGAGAGAAGAGAACGAGAGAGAGAGAGAGAGACGAGAAAGAGAGAGAAAGAGGGGAGAGAAAGAGAGACAAGAAGAGAGAGAAGACAGAGATGAAGAGAGAGAGAGAGAGAGAGAGAGAGAGAGAGCAAAGGAGAAGACAGAAGATAGATAGAAGTAGAGACTAGATAAGATAGAGAGAGAGAGTAACAAAACATAGATATAACACTTACACGTACAAAGATACTGAGATGATGAATGAAGAGTGAGAGGATCGATATAAGAAAAATAAACGAAGATAGATAGATGTAATAATAAAAAATTGCACCAAATCATAAAATAACAACTATAAACAAATATACTGTGCATAATAATTTAATAAAAGGTAATAATATATAATAAAATAATGAAGATGATGATAAAAAATAACAATACATGTCATCAGTACATTAATATCATATCAATATAATTATGATACTATGTATCTATAATATAATATTATAATATAAACATATATTATTGATAATAATAAAAACACTGATAATAATATGATAAAAAATAATAACATATGTATTAAAATTTTAACAAAGGTTATATATTAGATCTTAAAATACGATTATCCCCAATTAATTCACGTTACATTTAGTAAATACACCTCTTATCTATGTGTACAATATTATCATTATGGGTTTTCATCTTCTTATTATCATGATAATACTGATAATATGATGATGGTGATGATGAATAATGAATATATAAAATAAGATGATGATGATATAAATGATACATATGTAATCAATAATATAAACTTATATAGCATTAATACAGTATAACAAACAACAATCCGAACCAATAATGATAACTTGACTAAAATTGAAACAAGATATGAAAACAAAATACTCTAATAAAATAACAATATGATAATAATAAAAATAATGGTGACAATAATTACCACCATCTATATATACATATTGCTCATACTCTTAATATAAATACTAGTGATAATGGACGTATAAATGAATGATATGATTAATAAAGTGGCTCGTAAATGATGAAATGGAGATAATGATAATATAATATATGATACTGAAATATGATTATGAAAGATGATGATGAATTTGATATGATAATAATAATAATACAGATAATATATAATAGTAATAATTTAAAATAATCATATCATGTATAATATATCATATGACAAATATATGAACTGTTGTTATAATATATGATGATACAATAATGATAGTAATAGTAATAATGATAATAACAGAAATACTTATAATGATAATAATAATCATTATAATGAAAATAATGATACTGATAATAGTAATAATAATCATCATCGTAATGATAATAAGTATGATAATAATAATAAAAAATATATAATATAGATAATAATGATGATGATGATGTTGATAATGATAACAATAATAACAATAACAAAAACAACAACAACAACAACAACAACAACAACAATAACAATAATAATAATAATAATAATAATAATAATAATAGTAGTAGTAGTAGTAGTAGTAGTAGTAGTAGTAGCAGTAGTAACGATAATGATGATAATAGTAATAATGATAATTATAATAATAATAATAATAATAATAATAATAATAATAATAATAACAATATTATTATTATTATTATTAACAACAACAATAATAATAATAACAATAATGATGACAGTAGTGATAACGATGATAATAATAAAAATAATATATGTATTTTTTTTTTTTTTTTTTATTATTATTGTTGTTATTTTTGCAGTTACTATTATTAGTATCATCATCATTATTATTATTATTATCATTATTATTATTATTATTATTATTATTATTATTATTATTATTATCATTATTATTACTATTATTATTATTACCAATACCATTTTTATTGTCATCATCATTGTTATTATCATCATTATCAAGATTATTATGCCAAAAAAAACATAAACTTCACAACACACAATAATAAATGATGATACGAATTCCATTAATTAGATAATTATAATTTCGCCAGATAAAGATTCCGTTAATATATTCCTTGCAGTATCATATTGGTTCAGTCAAACTCAAACTAAATAAATGAGATAGCTCATGTAAATTAGAAAAAAAAATGATGTTTTATTCTATAATGCCACAGCGGTTCTTTATAAACAATTCAAAGTGCATGTTTTCAGCAGCAATTAAGTGGAAATTATTTTAATTGTGTGAATTTAATGGCAATTATCGGATTACTTCAACAATAATTGTGTAGATATCTAATTGGATAATTCATAAACTATGATTACAGTTGATTACGAATTCTCAGTAATGAATGCATTATATGGAAATAATTACTCTAAATTACAATGCTAATCAGATCAGGAATAACCCTCACACAGGCTTACATATCCGCAATACTTTGGTAGTGACATTTATGACAACGCGTGGTAATAAAAAAAAAACTGCACTAATTTCGTTCCCCTACTTTTGTACATATGACAAACACGGCAACATATAACACTGTCCCATATGTTACTTGATATAAGGTGCTTTAATATTTTATTGAGCTTCTACACAGATTACTTCTGCTGATTACATGATACGGAATGGCTTTCTGCTTCTCAATTATGTAGTACTGTTTGTCTGACCAAGTTTATGTGGCTTATTTTCCAACATTATAGCTCGGTCCTGATGTCATATATGTTACGTAAAACTAGGGATTGCACGTAAACCCTCAAATAATCAAGGATTTCATATAACAGCTGTGACCATCAGCAAATACAGATATTAAGCGAAATTTTGATTATGAAATGTGATGTATGTATGTATGTACGTATATATATATATATATATATATATATATATATATATATATATATATATATATATATATATATATATATATATATATATTATGTATATTATATATATATATATATATATATATATATATATATATATATATATATTTATATTTATATATATGTATGTATTATATATACATATTTTTTTTTTTTTTTTTTTTTTTTACGGTATAGGCTCATGTTTGAGCGGCCGTGGTCACAGCATGATTCTTAATTGTAGTTTTCATGTTGTGATGCTCTTGGAGTGAGTACGTGGTAGGGTCCCCAGTTCCTTTCCACGGAGAGTACCGGTGTTACCTTTTAGGTAATCATTCTCTCTATTTTATCCGGGCTTGGGACCAGCACTGACTTGGGCTGGCTTGGCCACCCAGTGGCTAGGTAGGCAATTGGGGTGAAGTTCCTTGCCCAAGGGAACAACGCGCCGGCCGGTGACTCGAACCCTCGAACTGAGATTGCCGTCGTGACAGTCTTGAGTCCGATGCTCTCACCATTCGGCCACCGCGGCCTATATATATATATATATATATATATATATATATATATATATATATATATATATATTATATATATATTTATATATTATATATATATATATATATACATATGTGTGTGTGTGTGTGTGTGTGTGTGTGTGTGTGTGTGTGTGTGTGTATGTGTGTGTGTGTGTGCGTGTGTGTGTGTGTGCGTGTATGTATGTGTGTGTGTGACAGTACGTGTATGTATGATTGTATTTTTATGTGCTACATAGTGAAACCGATATATGATGGAACACAGAGAGGCGATAATTTCACTAGTACGGTTACTATTACATTACAAATATATCTTTTAGTCTTGCTAGCAGACAGTACTATTTGCAAACTAGAAATATTACTTTTCTGTCATTTTGTTCACATACTAATGTTTTATTAATATATTTTCTATTTCATTTATTATTACATGTTTTTATCAGCATTTCTTTCCTTTTTTTATTGTTCCCACTCTCGTTTCTTCATTCTTGTTCTTCCCATGTTCTAAAAATACGCTTTCGTATACTTCTCCACCCTCTCTATCCTTCCCTCCCCCCCCCCTATTAATATCACTATCGCCATTTTCCTTCTCACCTAATCATCACATTTGCATCGCCCCTGCTTCGTCGGCAGTGTCTCCTTTCTCATTTTCCTCCTGCTTACGCTTGCCTGCTCCTTCGTCAGTACTGCTGGCGATGATCAGTGGGACAGTGGTCACCTCTGGGGGGAGGGGAGGGGGGGGGGCACTCATAACGAGGCTTTGAGGAGTGATCTCTATCTCTCTCTTTGTTGATTTGTTTGTTTGCTGTTGTTGTTTGTTTTAATCTCTCTTTCTATCATCCTCTTTTTCTTTTCTTTATTTGTCTGTTATCTTTATTTGTTATTGTTTTTATTCTCTCTCTATCATCCTCTTTCTCTTCTTTTTCTCTTTTTGTTTCTCCTTATCTATCGCTTTATTCATTTTGATCTATATGCGTTCTCTTTTGCGTTTTCTTCCTTTCTTTATCGATTTATCTATCCAGAGAGATAGACAGAAGATAGACTGTGTATATATACTAAAATATAAA
>NC_051420.1:20630199-20632699 GCF_015228065.2 Penaeus monodon
ACCCGCGCGTGCTAAATTGTCCCGCAAACCCCTTGGTAATTGGGTCGTCGCGTCCCATTTGCTTCGTGTGAAAATTGAGACGAACGGAGCGAAGGCGAGACAAAGAAGCTGCGTTTAGGAAGGTGACACCGACGTGGCCAAGACCTGCGATTTTTTTTTTTTTTTTCTCTCTCTCTCTGTTATTGTCGTTATTAATTTTGATATTGCCCGACATTTATATTTTCGAGTGTTTTCTTTTTTATTATTATCATTATTAATTTTATTGTTTATTCTCTATATTCATATATTGTGTTGATTTATTTTGTTATTATTTTGCAGTATTAGTGTCATTGCTGTTGTTGTTATTATATCCATAACTAGTATTTTTGTGGTTATTTTAGTTATTGTTGTTGTTATCATTGTAGTTGTTTGTTGTTGTTTGCTCCCATCATCTTTATCATGATTATTACTACCACTATTTGAAAGATGATCATAATAATAACGATGATGCCGATGAAGTTGATGACGATAATGATTATGACTATCGTTAATATTGATTATAATTATTTTTACCGTATTTTACCTTTTTGATCATATTCATTATCATCGTTGTTACATATCTTTTCTGTTGATGTTACCAGCCTTATTCCTACTATTGCTATTATGTTTTTAGGACATTATTATTCTTAATATTAATGTAGCCTATTTCATCTTATAAATCATGTCATATTTTAGCAGTCGGGGCTGCGTAGGAGAAGATTACTAAGGGGAGAGCTGCACGGTAGGAGGGGAAAGGGAATACGAAAAAAGAAAAGAAAAAAAAGAGGGGAAAAGAGGAAAGACGAAGAGAAATTGGGAAGGCGAAAATAAAGAGAGAAAGGAGAGGAGAGAAGGAAGAGAGAGGTGGGAGAGCGAATGGAGGGATAAAGAAGAGAGAGGGGGGTAGGAGACGGGGAAGTGGAAAGAGAAATGTAATGGGGGATGGAGAGAAGGAAAAGAGAATGGGAAAAGGAGAGAAAGAAGACAGAATAAAGACGTTAAAAGAGGGAAGAGAGGAGAGAGGGAAAGAAAGGCAGAATTAGAAGAGGGAAAAAAGAGATGAAAAGGGTGGAAAGGAGGACACGGAAAAAAAGGCGAGAAAAGAAAGAAAGAAGGGGAAAACGAAAGAGAAAAGAGAAGAAAGGAAATGAGAGAGCGTAGAGGAAAGAGGGGAGAGAGGCATGAAAGGTTAAGGCAGAACATGAACAGAGGGAGGGGAGGGAGAGAGGGAGGGAGGAAAGGAAGAGGGGAGGAAGAGAGAGGAGGAGAGACTAATAGGGAATTTAGCGCGGATAGAAGGCCGAGGGGAAGAGGATAAGAGAGGGGAAATAGTAGGAGGAGAGGAGAAAGAATGCGTGTTAAAGGCGAAGGAGGGAAGAGGGCAATAGAACGTAATTAGATAAGGAATCAAATAAACAAGAATTACAGACAAAGAGAGTGAGATGCAAGTGGGTGTTAGTGTGAAAAAAACTGGAGGGGGGAGAGGCTAAGGTAGGGGGGGGTTAAGGGGGGGGGAAGGGAAGAGGGTAAGGTGGGGGGGAAGGGAAGAGGGTAAGGTGGGGGGGAGGGAAGAGGGTAAGGTGGGGAAGGTGGGGGGAAGGTGGGGGGGGAAGAGGGGGAAGGGCAGGAAGGCAGTGGGGTAGAGGGGAGAGAGAGGGAGGGGGGACGGGGAGGAAGAGAGGGGGCATTGGGAGGGGAGAGGGGGGTAGAATGAGAATAGGAGAAAGGGGAGGGAAATGAAAAAGGGAATAGTAAGGAGAGGAGGGGAGAGAAAGGGGAATGAAGGACGGGGGAGAAAGGAAAAGGGAGGGAATAAAGAGGGAGCAAGGGGAGGAAGGAAAGCAGGAGAGGAGAGGAGGTTGGCCGAGGCAATGGGGGGAGGGGGAGAGCAGGAGGGAGAAGAGAAGGGGAGGAGAGGAAGAGGGGAGGGGAGAGGGGGAAGGAGAGGGAGAGGAGGTTGGCCGAGGCGATGGGGGGAGGGGGAGAGCAGGAGGGAGAAGAGAAGGGGAGGAGAGGAAGAGGGGGAGGGGAGAGGGGGAAGGAGAGGGAGAGGAGAGAGGGAGGGGGAGACGGGGAGAAGGAGGGAGAGAGGGAAAGGGAGAAAAAAAGTCACGAAGGAAGGGAATGCCACAGCAACAGCAAACAATAAATGGAAAAATCTCATTACATTTCTGACTAACTAATCTCATCCTACAAAAATGCCATAAAGATTTTTTTTTCTTCTCTCTCTCAGAAAAAAATAATAATGAATAATAATAATAATAATAATAACAAATAAATAAACAAATAAATAATATAGGTAGATAGATAGATAGATAGATAAATAGATAGATAGATAGATAGATGTAAGGTTGTAAGGGAAAATGTTTAAAGCATGAACATATTCCCCCTTACTAACGCGCTATAACACAGGGGAGGAAAAGACGTGGATTGTTGTATGTGTGTGTGTATATATATATATATATATATATATATATATATA
>NC_051420.1:20642699-20645199 GCF_015228065.2 Penaeus monodon
AATAATAATAATAATAATGATAATAATAATAATAATAATAATAATAATAATAATAATAATAATAATAATAATAATAATAAAAATAATAATAATGATAATGATAATGATAATGATAATGATGATGATAATGATAATGATAATAATAATGATAATAATAATGTTTACATATAGTTTTAACGTGATAGACTGGAACTTAAGTGAACTCAAACAAATTGACACCATAATTAGGAAGCAATTGACATGCAACAGAATGTATCACCCTAAATCAGAGTAGACCGTCTGTATGTCCCTAGAAGTAAAGGAGGTAGGGGGATGATGCAGTTGGAATTATCGTACAAAACAACAACGATAGGTCGCTTGCAATACTTAGATCTAACCAACGATTGGATGCTTCAATTAGTTAGAGTATATGAAAACTCCAAAAGGTCAAACTCGATAATAAAGGAATCAGATAAGTTTTCTCAGGAACTGGGTATTGAGAACGAAAACATCGAACATATGTCGCCAACATTGGCTGCTAAACATATAAAACAAAAAGCGAAGGTCAGACAAGAAAAAAATGAATCTAGGTGGCATGAAAAGCCTCAATACGGATAGTTTGCAGCTCGAAGCAAACATGCTGATGTAGATAAAATCATGACTCATCAGTGGCTTAGAAGCTCTGGACTTAAAGGGGAAACAGAGGGTTCTATTCTTGCAGCCCAATATCAAAGTTTCTTTACCAGAAACTATCAAGCTAACATCTTGCACAATGGCACTGACCCAAAGTATAGGTTTTGTGAAGACAAGGTTGAGACGATTGATCACCGTGTCTGGTTGCTCAATATTAACACTGAATGAGTACAAAAATCACCAGGACAGAGTGGGCAAGTACCTGCATTGGAAGATCTGCAAGCACTTTTCTATCGGAACACAAGATAAATGGTACGAACACCATCCAGAGCCAGTTACTGAAGGTAAAGATGCTACAATCTTGTGGGACTTTCCAATTCACACAGATCGTACTTTACAGGCGAATTTCGTCCAGATATCGTCATCAAGGACAAAATAAACAACACCTGCCTGTTTATAGACATGAGCATCCCTTCAGACAGAAACGTCTCAGCGAAAGTGTTCGATTAGATATCAAAGTATAAAGACCTGGAAATAGAGGTGGAAAAGCTGTGGCATTTGAAAACCAAAACTTTGCCTGTTGTTATTGGAGCACTTGTTATTGAACAAATACCGGGAAATCAAAAACTAGAAGAAGTCCAAAAAATAGTTTTAAACAGCACAGCCATGTTCTCAGAAGAGCCTTATCGATCTGAAGTATTTTTGTGTTCATGAATTGACTTGACTGGATGTTTTCATTTGTAATTGTTATGCATATTTTTTTAATATTTTTGTTGATGTTCCATTACCTCGAACTTCAATCACCCTAGGTCGCTGGTAGTGACTCTGTGTTTGATTTTAACTTGCAAATCTAAAGAAGCTTTTACAATAATAATAATAATAATAATGATAATAATAATAATAATAATAATAATAATAATAATAATAATAATAATAATAATAATAATAACAATAATAATATAATAATAATTATTATTATTATTATGTTAATGATGATGATAATAATAATTCTCGTTCTTGATTTTATACTTACACACACACATACACACACACGCGCGCGCGTGTTGTGTGTGTGTGTGTGTGTGTGTGTGTGTGTGTGTGTGTGTGTGTGTGTGTGTGTGTGTGTGTGTGTGTGTGTGTGTGTGTGTGTGTGTGTGTGTGTGTGTGTGTGTGTGTGTGTGTGTGTGTGTGTGCGTGTGTGCGTGCGTGCGCGTATGTGTATGTGTGTGTGTGAAAGAACAATAATGAAATACAGTTAAAATAATGATAAAAATACACACACAGAAGAGCAAAAGAATGAAAGGATGAGTCACAAGCATAAGTCCAAGGCCACAATCCCGGGCGCCCACGCTGGCCCTCTCACGCTGGCCCTTAGTCCCCGCCCCGACCGAGGCCTGACCGCTGATGTGGCCATGGGGATGGGAGGCGGGGGGGGGGGATACGAATTACCCCCTGATTCTGCTTCTCTTTTGCTGTTGTTGTAGATATTTGTGTTATTGTTGTTGTTTATGTTACTACTATTGTTGTTGTATAAATGTTAGTGGTAGTATTAGTACTGGTATTAGTATCAGTATAATTACTGATAATATGGATAGTGTTTGTATTATCATTATCATTACTGTTATCCCTATTCTTAATCTGATCACCTTTAACAATTTGTTATTATTCGTATAATCGCATATCATAATAATTTTCATTATCCTTAAAATCGCCAAAGTTACTGTTGTTATTATTATCATCTTATTTCTTTTTTTATCCAAACTATCTTTTTCTCTCTTTTTCTTCTTTTTCTTCTTCGTCTTTATTATCATTTCCTTTTCTTGAATTTATCTTCTTTCAATTAGCTTGCTTCTAATCATCATTTTCAAGGTAATTAATATGCGAAATA
>NC_051420.1:20652699-20657699 GCF_015228065.2 Penaeus monodon
TGCATACGCGCATACAAACAAACAAATAAACAAACATAAACACACCACGCATAGCTCTACACGTTTCCACACATAAACACGCACATACTCTATGCATAATATGCATATAAACTACTATATAAAAATCCTAGCTGGCGTTGCCGAGAAGCAAGCGGCCTCGCTCTTTTGTTGTGCCATTTATCTCTGACGAATGTCTACATAAAGCATAGTTTATGAGCCGCCTAATGGGAAGAAGTCTGAGGAATATCAGTGAAAAAAGTATAAGATAAATATATAAATGAAAAAAATGTATGACTGAAATGTAAAAGAGCGAGTCCCTGATTAAAGTGTTAATGGTGGAACGTTTATAATTGTAAAAGGCATTTTCCATATGATATCGTATGTGTAATAGTGTTTTTTTTGAGTGAGCTCATGGTGTGGTGGACAGAAGAGGAAAAAAAGAAAAGAAAAGAAAAAAAAAAAAACGTTAAGAAATACCTTTCAATGTCACTTACTTGCAAACAAGCATAATATCCCCATATTTCATATCAACAGCATTCCTGTTGTTGTTATAACCATTATTATTATCGTAATCATTACAATTACCATCATTTTCGTTCTTTCTCCCTTTCCCTTAACACCAGGAAAAGAAAGCAAGACCGACCGATATTCCATTTCTATTCGACTCTCGCAGACCGAATTTAAAAGCAATAAGCCCACGTGCGTCGAGAAAGTAATATGTCAGACAGATTGGCCATGTAATGAATCGAAGGCCTTTTAGTGTTCCTGGCCACTCGCAGAGGAGGCGGAGACGTGGCCATGGAAGCTTAAGAGGCGAGGCCATTATCTTAGGTCGTGGAGATTAATGCTGTTATAAATTGTGATAAAAATTGTGGTATGGAGACGCAGATTGTTAAAAGGGTCTTGGACTGAACGAGGCTGATGGAATGGTAGACAATAAGAATGATGACAGTAGTAGTAGTTGTTGTTGTTGTAGCAGTAATAGTAGTAACAATAGTAGTAGTAGTAGTAGTAGTAGCAATTTTGGTATTGTAGTAGTAGTAGTAGCAATTTTAGTATTGTAGTAGTAGTAGTTGTTATGATAGGGGTAGTTCATGTTGTTGGTGTTCTAATAGTAGCAGTGGAAGTTATAGTAGAAATAGAAACAGTAGCAGTAGAATAATGATAATGGTCAAAAATAGCAAAAATGACCACAGTCACAGTAAAAATAATGACGAGAATGATATATAATGTTAAAAAAAAAAAAAACGTGACGTCAAAACACTTCAGGTTAGATTTTCTTTTTGCACAGTTAAGACTGTCTGGCCCTTATTAGGTGAAACAAGGCCAAGCGGAGAGAGAGAGAGAGAGAGAGAGAGAGAGAGAGAGAGAGAGAGAGAGAGAGAGAGAGAGAGAGAGAGAAGGGAAACAGGTCCTGGCGAGAGAGGCTGGCGATGGCCGGCCTGGACGCGACGCTTGAAGTGACCTCGTTTCGGCCTTGCTTCAGGGAGTCTTCGGGGCTTCGGAAGTTTAGCCTCTGGGTTTTCTTGTCACGCGTGTCTCTTGCTTGGGCTTCAGTGTTTATTTTTTTATTTTTTTATTTTTTATTTTTTGCTTCACTTGTCTCTTTTGTTTTGCTTCACTTGTTTTTTTTGTCTTTGATTTGCTTCAGTTGTTTCTCTGTCTTTGTTTTGCTTCACTTCACTCTCAATGATTTTGTTTTGTTTCGCGGCATCCTCCGAAATGTCTCGGATTTTTCATTATCTTTTCTCACCGCGGTTCGAGGCTTCTTTCACATCAGTTTCAGTTTCTACTTCATTACAGTCTCATTAATGTGTTTCTTCTGTCTTGTTTGTCTGTCCCTTTGTTTTTGTTTTCCAATTTACTCGTTATTCATCTTCACTCCTCCCTTGAGACGAAACAGAAATGATTACCAATAAATGTTTTCTTTGATATTTTTTCTTTTTTCTTTTACTTTTTCCTCTGAAGTCTTTGGAGTCTATGGATGTAATAGTTCATCGTTTGAAGTTTCACCTCCGTCTCTCTCGCCGATACAGATTTTCCGATAATCTGTATCAGAAGCAGAAATGATTCCCTATATTTCTCTTGGGGCTTTGAGGTCCCTTTTAAAGTGAACTCCGATAAGATCTCCCTTAGGGAGGGAATCGCTTGTTCCTGATACTTTCTGATGGAAAGAAGAGACATTTTGAGTGAAACGGAAGTCCGAAAGAAAGATAGAGAAAGAAAAGAGAAAGAAAGAGAGAGAAGAAAGAGAGAGAGAGAGAGAGGAGAGAGAGAGAGAGAGAGAGAGAGAGAGAGAGAAAGAGAGAGAGCGAGAGAAAGAAAGGGAGAGAGAGAGAGAGAGGAGAGAAAGAGAGAAGCAAGAGAGAAAAGAGAGAGAGAGAGAGAAAAAAGAGAGAGGGGGGGGGAAAAAGAGAGAGAGAGAGAGAGAAGAGAGAGAGACAGACATAGAGATAGAGAGAGCAGCAGATGCGCTCGAGCGATAGAGATGATCGCGAGAGAGAGAGATACGAGAGAGAGAGAGAGAGAGAGAGAGAGGCGATAAAGCTTCCTCCAATCTGAATCGATATTTCTGCGTTCCCCAAACCGGAAGTGAGTAAAAGTAGATTGATCACGTGTTCTGGCGACCTGTACCGGAGTGTCCTTCAATAGATCTGTAGAGTCCTCCAGCAGGAGTTACTTTATTCACTGACATTTCTGCACTTGTTGAAACAGAGCTTGTCGAGGATACGGGTCGTTTTAGAAGGCGTATTGTGTTGAACAAAGATAAGCTGTTTGAAGGAAAAACAGTGATGGGGATGAATTCAAAATACTGGGGTTCTGGACTTGATTGCTGAATTTAGATTAGTTTATTGTCGGGGAGTGAAGTGAAGCAAAACAAAGGCAAAGAAACAAGTGAATAAGAAAAAAAAGACAGGGAAACAAGTGAATCAAAACAAAAACAAAAAATCAAGTGAAGCAAAATACAAAAAAATCTGGTGAAGCCAAAAAAAAAAAAAAAGACAGTGAAACAAGCGAAGCAAAACAAAGGCAAAGAACCACGTGAAGCAAAACAAAAGCAAAGAAAAAGTGAACCAAAACAAACACAAAGAATCAAGTAAAGCACAACAAAACAAAAGAGTCAAGTAAAGCAAATAAATAAATAAATAGATAAGTAAAATCATAAAGAAAAACAAAAAAGACTGAAACCCAAGAGACCAGAGACACAACACAGCGTGACAAGAAACCCTGCAGGCTAAAAACTTTCCGTGGCTCATCCGAAGAAACCCCCTGGAAGCAAATGGCCGAAACGGAGGTCACTTCAGAGAAGCGGGTCCCAGTCGCGTCCAGGCCGGCGGGCCATTCGCCCCCAGCAAACCTTCTCCCCTCTCTCCTCTCCTCCGATCCCCCTCTCCTTCCTCTCGTCTTCCTCTCCCTTTCTCATCTCTCGCCAGGACCTGTTGGGGACGGCGCCCTCGCTCACTCTCGTGGAATCGCTCTATTTCATGACTCTCTCTCTCTCCGTCTCTCTCTCTCTCTCGCTCTCTCTCTCTCTCTCTAATTCATGCTATCTATCCTATCTATCTATCCTATCCTATCTATCTCTCTCCTCTCTTTCCCTCTTCTTCTTTCTCGCTCTCTCTCCTCTCTTATCTCTCCTCCGCCTCCTCATCCCGCCTCCTCTCTCTCTTCTCCCTCTCTCATCTCTCCTCTCGTCATCTCCCTCTCCTCCTCTCTCTCCTCCCGTCCTCCTTCTCTCTCTCTCCTCTTCAAATCTCTCATCTCTCTCTCTCAACCTCTCTCTCTCTCTTTTTTCTTTTCTTTTTCGTCTTCTTCTCTCTCATCTCTTTCTCTCTCTCCTCTCTCTGACTCCTCTCTTTCCCTCTCTCTCTCTCATATCTTCTCTCTTCTCTCCTCCTCACACCGTCAGATGCTACCCTCTCATCTATCTATCATCACCCCTCTCTCATTCGATCATCGTCTCCTCGTCTTCTCTCTTCTCTCCCCTCGTCCTCTCTCTCTCCTCCCTCATCCCTCCCGTCCTTCGTCCTCTCCTCAATCTCTCTCTCTCTTCTCCCTCATCTCTCTCTCCATCTCTCTCTCTCTCCCCTCTTTCATCTTTTCTTCTCTCCCACTCTCCTCTCTCCACCTCTTTTTCTTTCTTTTTCCTTTCTCTCTTTTCGCTTTCCTCCCTCTTTATCTCTCTCTCCGTCCTCCCCTCTCTCCTCTCTCATCTCTCTCTCTCCTCTCTCCTCTCCTCCCATCTCTCTCTCTCTCGCTCTCGCTCTCTTCTCTCTCCCCCCCCCCCCCCCTCCCCCTCTCTCCCTCCCTCCCACTCCCTCTCTCTCTCTCCCTCTCTCTCTCTTCCGATTCCTCTCCCTCTTCCCCCCCCTCCCACTCTCCCCCCTCCCCTCATCTTCGTCCTCTCACGAAAGTCTCTCGTCATCTCTCTCCTTCTTTTCTTCCTTCATCTACTCTCCTTTTCTTTCCCCTTTTTCTCTTCCATCTTTCTCTCCTCCTCTTCCTCTTTCCTCTTTTCCCCCGTCTGGTGGTCTTATTTTTTTCCTCATCTTCGTCATTCTTTCACTGGCCCCCTCTCTTCCCTTCTCGTCTCTCTCTTCTCCGTCTCTTCTTTTACTTTCCTCCCTCTTTCCTTTTTCCCCCTCTCTCCTCCCCCCTCCCCTCGCCCTCACCCTCCCTCCCCCGCCCCCCGATCTCGCCCCGTCCCCTCTCTCCACGCTCCTCCCACGTCCTCCTCCACTCCCCTCCCCCTCCTCCCTCACCCTCCCTCCTCTCCCCTCTCTCCCTCCTCTCCCCCTCCCCCTCTCCCTCCTCCCCCGCCTCTCTCTCTCACCTCATCCCTCCCTCCCTCCCCCTCCCCCCCCTCCTCTTCTCTCCTCTCTCTTCTCACCTCTCTCTCCTCCTCTCTTTTCGCTCACTCTCCCTCTCTCTCTCCTCTTCCTCTCTCCTCTCTCTCTTGTTACTTCTCCTCTCTCTCCTCTTCTCCTCCTCCTCCTCTT
>NC_051420.1:20715199-20717699 GCF_015228065.2 Penaeus monodon
TCTGTCTCCCCCCTTATTCTCCCTCTCCCCCTCCTCCCTCTCCCCCTATTCCTTTCCCTTCCCCCTCCCCCTATTCCTTTCCCCTCCCCCTCCCTCCTCCTCTTATTCCTTACCTCCCCTCCCTTACCCCCGCCTCCCCTCCCCCTCCCCCCTCCCCGTATTGTGGGACGCAAGGGCCGCTCGATAACGTCTTCGCGGGAGAGCGGTTGGACAGATTACCCCGTCACGCCGTCACGCCGTCTTTCCGGCTCCGCTCTCCTCCTCCCCCTCCCCCTCCTCCTATCCCTCCCTCCCCTCACCTCCTACCCCCCTTCCCTCGCCTCCTACCCCCCTTCCCTCGCCTCCTCCCCTCTTAACCCTCCCCTCCTCTTCCTTTCCCTCCCTCCCCTCCCCTCCCCTCTCCTCCCTTCCTCCTGTTCCTCCTCCTTCCCCCCTCTCATTCCCAATGACCCTCTCCTCGTTTACCGTTTCCCCTTTCTTTTCTCCTCTCTTACCTTCTCCTCTCTGTCTTTGGATGTTTTCTTCCTCGCTTTATTCTTTCTCATCTTTTATCTATTTTATCTACCTTTTACTCTGTCCCTTTATCCTCTCCCCTCCTTTACTATCCTCTCCCCTCTTCTCTCTTCTCTTTCCTTCTACTCTCTCCCGTCTTCCCTCTACCCTCTTCTTCTCCCAACACCTTTCTCTTCTCCCCTCCACCCCTCTGCATCTCCCTTTTCCATCCGACCTTACTGCCGTTATACAACCGTGTACCCCCCCCCCTCGACCTTCTCTTCACCCTTCTTGCCTCTTCCTTTCCTTTGCCCTCTCTCCTGTACCTCCTGCTACGCTCACTTGATTCTCTTTATCTTCCTCTCTCCTCTCTTCCTTTTCCCATTTCGTCCTTTCTATCTCATTCCCCCCTCTTGCTCCCTCTCTCATTTCCTCTTTCGTTTTCCCTTTTCTTACTCCACTCCTAACCTCTCTCTCTCTCTCTCTCTCTCTCTCTCTCTCTCTCTCTCTCTCTCTCTCTCTCTCTCTCTCATTCTCTTTCTCTCTTTCTCTTCGCCCTTCTTTCTCTCCTCATGTTCCCTGTCTTTCCTTGTCTCTTCCTCCTTCCATCCCTCCAACATCATATAGTTGTAACGCAAGAGGTTGACGTCTATAAATCCGATACAGGAATTCTCACATTAGCTAATTCTCTTTCGTTTCGTAATACATCAAAGGGCCGATCAGACGGCATATAAAAAGCAATCATATGGCGTATTTTTTGATGGATGTGTATATATATGTATAGAGGGAATGTTGCTTTTTGTCTGTTTGATCACGCAAATTGGACCTGTTGTCGTAAACACGTGAAGCAAAAAAAAAAAAAAAAAAAGTAGGAAAAGAGAGAGTGAGAGAAAGAGAGAGAGGGGGGGGCAGAGGGGAAGAGAGAGAAAGGAAGAGAGAGAAAGAGGGGGGGAGAGGGGAAGAGAGAGAAAGGAAGAGAGAGAGAGAGGGGGGGAGAGGGGAAGAGAGAGAAGGGAAGAGAGAGAGAGGGGGGGGTATGACAATAGTAATGAAGATATAGACGGAGGAAGGGAGAAAGAGGAGGGGCGGAAGAAGAACGGAAGGAGGGAGGAAGAGACAGAGGAAGGAGGAAGGAAAGGACAGAGAAAGGACGAAAGGAAAGGAAGACGAGCAGTCAAGGAGAGAAGGAGGGACACACGAAAGGGGAAAAAAGAAGCAGAAAGGAGGAGAGGGAATGAGGCAGAGCATCAGATGACGAAATCAACCATAGCTTGCTCCTTCGTGATCCTTGCTTGGGTGGCCATGTCTGCCCGTGACTTGCTTTCGTCGAACAGCCAATCAAGCAGGGAATAAGGCCGGAGGGGGAGGGGGAGGGGGGGCGGCCTCGTCTTGCCTCTCGTCGATCGCAGTGTCACTCAGGCGACGATATTTATTCACGAATATTATATCTTGCTCAGTTTGTTTTCCAATGTGAATATGAGTCTTTTATTCACGAAGTTATATTACACTGTTTATTTTGCAATGTATTAGTTTTCTAGTTAAGAAAAAATATCCCATTTGATTTAGATATGAATATGAGTCTTCTTTTCACGAATATCGCACATGTTACTTTCATGTGAATGTGAGATTTCTATTCAAGAATGTGGATATGATTCTAACGTAAAGAAATCACGGTTGTTTTCTCGAAATTACCGCACACCTGATTTACTTTCTAATGTATCACACTTCTGTTCACAAAAAAACGCATATATATACTGATATATGTATATATATGTATATATTTAGATGTGTGTGTGTCCCTAACTCATTCCATCCACAGTTTTGCATTCTCTCTTCCATGGGAATATTTCCAGTGAAGAAAGAGGAAAAAGGCAAAAGAAACAAACAAATAAAAAGAATTAATGAAACCTTCCCGGATCAGGCGACGTAGCGGGCCTGTGAGGCGGCGTTGCTCGTGGAAGGGATATTTCAGATCTTGGAAAATTTCCCTTAAAGTCCTGTTCTACCC
>NC_051420.1:20732699-20735199 GCF_015228065.2 Penaeus monodon
CAATAAAATCACTTTAAACGTTTGCAATGTAAGCTCAATGCGTTCAAGCAAAGATGGTTACCATGATAACGATGATTAGTTGCAGTAATAAAAATTTATATTATCATTTCCACTTTATTTTCATAATTACGAAGGGTTCGGTGAATGCACACATGAAACTTGCGGGGTTCTGTACCTCCAACAAGGTTAAAAACCACTGCACGACTAGTACTACTACTATTACTACTGCCACTACCACTGTTGCTACCACTACTACTCCTATTACTACTATTACTTTTGCTATTGCTAATGTTACCGCTGTTACTGCTGTTACTACTACTACTGCTACTGCTGCTGCTGCTACTGCTGCTGCTACTGTTACTGCTACTATAACCACAACTTACTACTAGTAGTAGTACTCCTAATATGACCATTTGTAGTAGTAATAGTAATAGCCTTATACCATGTTTAATGTCATCGTTATTGTTGTTGTTTTATCATTATCTTTATCATTATCATTATTATCTTATTATTATTATAACTATTATCATTATGGCTATTATTATTATTATCATTATTTTTTATTATCATTATCATTATCATTATTATTATCATTATCATTATTATTATTATCATTATTACTATTACTATTACTATTCTATTACTAATATTATCATCATTTTCATCATCATCATCATCATCATCATCATCATCATCATCTACATCATTATAGCGATAACAATAATGAAAATAACTGGCATTATCATAATTAAAATGTCAGTAATAACTGTAAAAGGGCAACGATAGCTGTAGAAGCTAGCGAGAAGCTAGAAGCATTACATTTGAAGGCGATATAATATACATAATATAATATACACCATCCAGTCTCAAGAAAGTAAAAGCTGGCAACTCAGTCTGGACTCTGAGATAATCTGATTCACCAAGTATCTTTTTACCAAATATAAGTTGAATACAAGAAAGAGAGAGAGAGAGAGAGAGAGAGAGAGAGAGAGAGAGACAGACAGACAGACAGACAGACAGACAGACAGAGAGAGAGAGAGAGAGAGAGAGAGAGAGAGAGAGAGAAAGAAAAGGAGAGAGAGAGAGAGAGAGACAAAGAAAAATATAGAGAAAGGGGTAGCGGGGAGACGAATCGGAGAGTTCCAGAGCCCCTGATGTGTTGCCAGTTCCTTTTCCTGAAATTGGAAGCACTATAGAGATATACTACAAACATACATAATATCTCGCAGATATACTATGAACATACACACTGTGTCATGAATATGTAAATAAGAGATTTAAGTTCAAAAATGATAAAACATGCCTTGACAACACAACCCTTCAGAACTTCTACCCTCTGGAGGCACCTACTCGGTTCTTAATAAAGCTATTGCTGCGTGCTCTGTTATATTTCCTCCCCATCGACTCATCTTTTCAGTCACTTAGGTTTGGGCGAAACCACTGCATTGCTATAGGATTTTTACAACTGAAAGCATCTTGCAGGCAGGGCGGGAAAGGAGACGAGAGTGCGGTTTCAGGGAAGGCTATGTGAGAAGTTTACGTGTAAGGAAGGGCGAAGTTTTTCTCTCTCACTCTCGCTCTCGTTTTCTCTTGTTCTCGGCTCTCGGCTCTCTCTCTCTCTCTCTCTCTCTCTCTCTATCTATCTATCTATCTATCTATCTATCTATCCATCTATCTATCTATCTCTCTCTCTCTCTTCTCTCTCTCTCTATCTCTCTCTCTCTCTCTTACTCTCTCTCTCTCTCTCTCTCTCTCTCTCTCTCTCTCTCTCTCTCTCTCTCTCTCTCTCTCTCTCTCTCTCTCTCTCTCTCTCTCTCTCTCGCATACCACACACACACACACACACACACACACACACACACACACACACACACACACACACACACACACACACACACACACACACACACACCGAACAAACCAACAAAATATACGTAAAGGCAATATTGTGTGTGAGCATTTCTGCATCCTCGTGCACACACCCAGAGCGCAATACTGCCCTCCCCTGACGTCTCAAGATCCCACAAATCTCACACCCATTCCACAACAACAGACAACTACAAAGCAACAGAAACTCAACTCCACACGTTTCGCCAAAGGTCACATTACCAGACCGTACAAAGGGGCCTCTTTCACAACGTGTAAATCTGCCATGAATCATTTGCTGCTAAAGGGAGTTCGCTACCGACCCTCTCCCTCGCTCTCTCTTGCTTCCCTTCTCTCGTGCAAATTGCTTGTGTGAAGCTGGTTAGGTGTGTCTTACCCAGTGGATTTTTCGCTCGTGTGTATTTCTCTTTAACTTTGACTCGTACTGTGGAAACTCGGGGGTGTTGTACATTCAATGCTAGGGTTGTGGAAATGCTAGATCTTGTAATACATTTAATAACGATTTGATAATGACTGACAGATATTCGCATAATATAGTTGATGTCAATGTGGAGTAATTTTTTGTATAGTGGAATGCGGTGTGGTACGTTGTGTGTATATAAGTTAGAACGTT
>NC_051420.1:20745199-20747699 GCF_015228065.2 Penaeus monodon
ATGTCCACACGTCCTCGAAAGTCTAGCATGGGTCCTCCTTGACTTCGGATTAGTCTAGACCTCCTTGTAGTCCTGGCCCAGGCCTAACTCGGCGGCGTCCTCGTCCACACGTCCTCACAGATCTTGTCCAGGTCCTTCTCACGTCTACACGTCCTTGTAATCTTCATCTGGATCTATGGGCGTCGGGGCAGGGGCAGCATCTCGGGGCGGCTGATACCTGCGCTACGAGCTCCTGGAGTTGACCTGATCTGCAGGCGTCCGCCAGGCGTCACTCATGCAGAGCATCCTAGGGCGACAGGTACCTGCAATAGGTGCTGGTTCACTGGATCTCTGGGGAGTCAGGCAGGCAACGCCCGTTCACTACATTATGGGACGGCTTAACACCTGCTCTGACAACATCTGGCCGCAGGCCTATGGTGATCTTCCGATGACGTCCTTCTCACAGCATCCTAAGGGTCCTCCTTCGGTGCCGTGTCGGTCCGACTGTAATATATAGTCAGGAAACCAGATCATACATGTAAGGGCCAGAGTAAGAGAAAAAAAAAGGCAACAGAGAAGAAGGGGTGTCAACTACCACTAGCCGGTTATTATAAAAAATTTAAAAAATGCGGATTTTAATGTTGGTTTTTAATTTATTTCATTTTTTGTTTTATTTTCACAAAGATAAAGAAGAAAATAGAAGAGGGAGACGTCAGTAGTGATACGCATGGACCTGGCTTCAACTACCAACCGTCTCTGATAGATATGAGAGTAGATTAGGGAAATGACATCGGCAATCCGCAAGGATTTACTTGAACCACAGTCGTCACACAGAGAAGAAATAGATGTAACTTGTACATCATGTACAAGTCACTCGCCACAACAGACAAAATTGCGGGCTAAAGAGATACATCATAAATCTTTACGCCGGCACTAAGACAGTAACCAACCCTATTAATGAAAAGGTTCAGTGTCTTTTCTCCTGCGTGTGTAAGTGAGGTGAATGTGTGTGTATGCATGTGTGAGTGACAGCTAGCGTACATGAGAGGGAAAGCGAGAGTGACCTCACACAGAGAATGAATCACAAACACGAATATTAACGTTCACTATAACAAAACTGGAGTAAATTAGCAATGTTAGCTATATAAAATTATTTCAACTACCACATTGAATTCAACATATAATGATATGCAACAGAATGTACACATGAATGAATGGTGACCAACTTTTTAGCAAGCAAATCTTCTCGGGGTCAGAAATATGAACTGCCGAGGTACATGTCTAGCTATGCATGTCAGACTTCATTAATGGAGGGATCCTATACCCAAATGCTGTATGTGACTGAAGCGACTCGAGCCAGGGAAGTCTATAAATAACCTGCTCTTTTCTGCGTATCTGTGATGGGCGCTCGCAAAATTCCCTAAGGATATTTAAATTATCACGAATCACACAAATGCTTGGGATATACCCAAAACATGCAAGTGACTTCAAGAGGGTGAGAAAGGTGTGATTAATAAGCGAATAATGATTCTAGCTTAAACCCTAGTCCTACATTAATTAACGGATGTAACCGCAGGTTACACCGACTCAAAGGTGCCGATCGAACAAATAACTTCAGTTTATTGTACCTACTTTCGAACGACGAAGCACAGATCTATTAGGCATTTACACAACCCCCAAGCAATATCGGGCAATCCTGTGCACTATGATATGGGGGAAGATCCTACGCTATATTCAAATAATTAATTTCTATGAAACTGCATTACACGCTCCATTCTAGCGCCGATAGAACGTGTCACCAAAAAGCAATGTAACAATGCTATGGTTAATTCCCAAGGCGTCAACAAAACAACAACCAAATTACAGGGAACCAAGCGGTCATCTTGACCTTTCCCAAGTCGCCACCGACAGGGAAAAGAGAAAGTGAGGTCAGGTCAAGAAGGGAAAACAACCTTTTCTCATCCAAGTGACAGCAAGCGAAAGAAAAGGGACGGTCAAGTCGGGGCGAGGGGAGGAACGAGATAAAATGAAATGATATTCATGATTAGATAAAATCACGAACGCTTTAAATTCGTTGCAGATGAAACAATATAAATCTCTAAAAACGAGAGAAATGTGGTCTGAGGTCAAAAGAATAGTGTGAGAACGTGTCATTTGCTGTCATTAGTACTTTTTACCAAACAAAAAAAACAATGGCTTAACACATGTATGGGAGAAGGAAGGGAAAAGAAATAAGAAAGGGGGCCCAAACGTGTACTTACGTGTTTTTTTTCTTCTTCGACATGTCTTTTAGTGGTCAAGCGGATTTTCTTCGGGGGTGGTGTGTCCGTGTTGCATGCCAAAAGGATGCAACGGCCCTCGCCAGTTTGTAAAAGGCTATGTGTACTCTATTACAGTGGCTGACAGGGACTCAAAACACACGTAAAGGAGTGAACACACACGCCACGACCTGGCTTCGAGTTCGTCGCCAGCGACCAGCCAGTAAGGTCGGCCCTGCCCTTGCCTCCCTCCGGGCGGGCGA
>NC_051420.1:20752699-20762699 GCF_015228065.2 Penaeus monodon
TATATGTGTATATATAAGATGAAAAGGCTTCGGGAGTCAACCCTGAGGGAAAATTCGAAGCCGGAGTCCCTAAGGCAGTTTGTTGTCGCTTGTGACCTCGTATAGGCAACTCCTACCGCTGGTGCCAAGCCGTATCGGTCTTTGCCGTTCCTCTTGATCCAACAGCTGCTCGGAGAGAGGGAGCATGCTGCATGGGCAACAGCTTGCTCCTCACATGCTTTCGCCCAGGCATTCCTCTCTCTCTCTCTCTCTCTCTCTCTCTCTCTCTCTCTCTCTCTCTCTCTATATATATATATATATATATATATATATATATATATATATATATATATATATAAACACACACACACACACACACACACACACACCAACTCACACTGATGTAAGGTCAGAGCACCTTATATGTGAAGATTTTGACGAAAAAAATTATTCCTACTTCGATTCATGTAATAGTTCTTGAATAGAAGGAGAAAGGTCACACATACATATATTTAGTTTGTCTACTACACAACTGATAGCATTATGCTTGAAGACACCATTCTACACAAAACTTTGAGGCGAGCTCTCTTGTCCATGCATGGGGCCTTGTGTATGTAGAATATGCGTATTGCATACTAAAATTCCAACTGTAATAAAAGGCATATAATTATCATTATAGTTACTATAAAATATAATGATATAAAAGGCATAGCACTTTCACTTTATAATTTCTGCCAAGAGTGCGGCATGACACATCGTTGTGACAGAACTTGCGCTAACGACACGATACCGTAGATACTATTATTGCTGATTATAAAACAACTTTTTACCACAAGAAAACCTGAATTTAAGAAAGTCAAGAAAACTGGGGTAACGAGCTTTTTACTTTGAAGTTTGCGAAGTGAGTTAATTGGCGGTGTTCTTGCTCCCGGGACAACGGACGAGTAAAAAGTGTGTGAACATGGAATTGTGTGTGTGTGTTTGTTTGTTTTGTCTTGTTTCTTTGTGTGTGTGTGCGTGTGCGCGCCTGTATGAATGTGTGTTTGGATATTTGCGGATAAGACGAATGAAAACGATAAGAAAATATGAATATCAAAGAATATGATTCTTAGCATATATGATAATTGGAGGTTAAAATATGTAGACATAAGAAAAGAGAAGAAGAACATGCGAAACCAAAGAACGGAATGTAAGAAAATAGGAAATTGAAAAATTCAGATTTAAATATGTAAATATCGAATAATTTAAAAAGTGGAGGAAAATCAAGAAAAAAAATCAGAGAATGTACCGACAAAAATAAGAATAAAAATAATAATAAAGATATATATATGATAAAAAAACATGAAAATCGGTAAAGCAGAGGGAGAAAAAGACTGAAAGAAGACTTGATAAAGGCGAGGAGACAGCGAAAGAGCTGCCTCGCTTCATCCATCATTATAAAGGGACATTAAGCATTATGCTGACGAGTGCGTGAGTCCTTGTCATATATCCAACGAGATGATACGAAGGACTCATCATAAAGAGAACTTCCTTTTCCTCGCCCTCTTCCTCTTCTTTGTCTGTATCTGTCTCCTCCTTTCGTGTCGTTCGTCTCTGTTTTGAAATCTTTTTTCCCCTCCGTTTCTCTGTAGGTTTCTGTCCGTTAATGTCTGTATCTTTGGTCTCACTCTAAATCTCTCTTTCTCTTTCTTCTTCTTCTTTCTCTTTCTCTCTCTCTTTCTCTCTCTCTCTCTCTCTTTCTCTCTCTCTCTCTCTCTCTCTCTCTCTCTCTCTCTCTCTCTCTCTCTCTCTCTCTCTCTCTTCTCTAATCTCCCATCTCTCTCTCTTCTCTCTCTCCTCTCTCTCTCTCTCTCTCTCTCTCTCTCTCTCTCTCTCTCTCTCTCTCTCTCTCCTCTTCTCTCTCTCTCTCTCTCTCTCTCTCTCTTTTCTCTCTCCCTCTCTCTCTCTCTCTCTCTCTCTCTCTCTCTCTCTCTCACACTCACACACACCACACACACACACACACACACACACACACACACACACACACACACACACACACACACACACACACACACACACACACACACACACACACACACACGCGCGCGCGCACACACATACACACACACACATGCACACACACACACAACACACACACACACACCCCCACACACATATACACCCCCCCACACATACACCCCCCCACACACATACACCCCCCA
Organism: Penaeus monodon; assembly: GCF_015228065.2. NCBI lineage: Eukaryota > Metazoa > Arthropoda > Malacostraca > Decapoda > Penaeidae > Penaeus > Penaeus monodon. The sequence continues at coordinate 20,754,883 of NC_051420.1, forward strand.
CACACACATACACCCCCCCACACACACACACATGCACCCCCCACACACACACATACAACCCCCACACATACACCCCCACCCCACCCCTACACACACACACAGTTCCTCTTGCACTTCCTAATAATCATATTTTCAACACTCTATTTACCTATCCGTTCGTAGTCCCGGATGTGCAAGAACATCATCAATCAGTATTAATATGATATTATTACTTCTTCTATGGGATGTTACCTGTCTTAATTACGTAATATAAAGACGTAATTTGAACTGCCCATTTCTCCTTTACTTTTCGACTACCATAAAGTGCTAATGGTTGAGTGAAAATACGTCATCAATACAATATAAATGGGGAGTCAAAATGCTTACTAAATACGGAGTACTTTCGATCACATTTTGCATAATTGGTGAACGGAAATTAATTAAATCCGCTTCTATTGTGTTTTGAAGTTTCGATTACAACTCCAAAAAAATACAATTTGAATTTAAATACAACGGGAATTGGTGATAGGATGTACTGATAGATCTTTTTATTTTTTATTATTATTATTATTTTTTTTCATTTATTTGTTTACTCACTTTTGGTTAGGTTCAACAGGTAATCTACAACGATAGTGATATGCTAATTTGCAACACGCATTTTTATCTAAGGGGAAGAGAGGTTCAATTTTTATATCATAATGTTAGTTTGCTTTTGCCTTTATTTTTTCTAACTGATTTATAAATTGGCTTCAACTAGCATTTTGTTATTTTTTTTTAATAACGTTTATAATAATTTTCGACTTGATTTTTCCCCCAATTAACATCATCCTCAACGCCATGCTCGTCACCATTATCATCATCATCATCATTAGCATGACATTTATCAGTTTTATTATTATCATATAATTACTATCATTATTATCATTATAATTTATAGCGTTATCATTATCGTTCTATTCTTATCTCTGTAATTCTGTTCACACATTCCCCTTCTTCTTCTTCTTTTTCCTCCCCCCCCCCACCCCCCAAAAAAAATCAGATCAGATCATTTAACCCTAAGTTTTAACCGGATACTATAGCGGTCGATACGGATGAACATGCTATTAATCAACAAGTAATTAATTAACTGAGAGTGGTTCTAAAGTTAGACGAATTTATAATGATTCCGAACTCATCACAGTTTACAGGGTTTCCAGCCTCTGATAGGATACCTTTCTGTAGACTGGAACAAAGTTGAGGCAAACGAGGGTTTCATTACTCAATTTTGGCTTCAGTAGGGTTATGTTGAATCCTTTTCTATTTTTGTTTATTTATTATTATTTTGTTCGCTTAATTCGGTTGTTGATTATTTTTCGTTGATGAATGGTTTCGAGCAGTAGTTTTTTTTTTTTTTTTTTTTTTTTTTTTTTTGGGGGGGGGCTTATTTCAAAAAAAAAAAAAAAAAAAAAAAAAAAAAAAAAAAAAAAAATGTATTCTTATTCTTTTTGTTGCTTATAACATCAGTTATTTCTTATATCATCATCATCGTATTTATGCATGTCTGATTAGGTGGTCACTCCTTTTCTTCTTGTATTTCTTCTCATTATCTTTGCTAATAACTATAACAATTGTTATTATTACTTTATCATTATTTTTTTTTTATTATTATTATTTCTATTTTCATTCTTACCATTAATATTATTATTATCATCATCATCATTATTATTATTAATGTTATTACTATCATTATTATTTTGTTATCATTATCATCATCATCATTACCTTCATCAATAATTTTTATTATTATTATTACCTTCACCTTCACCATTATTATCATTATCATCTTTATTTACAATTTCATATTCATCATAATAATTTTCACGGTTATCATCATCATCATCATCTTCATCATTACCATCATCATCATCATCTTCTTCTTCATCATCTTCTTCTTCTTCATCTTCATCTTCATCTTCATCATCACCATCGTTATGATCATTACAATCATCTATATTATCATTCCCATAAGCCTTATTATTATTACCATTTTCTAGTCGAGAAGCTTACTGTATAACCAGATAGATGGGGAAAGCAAGCGAGGAAGGATGTGAGTCTCGTAAAAGCCCTGACAGGAATTAGGAAGGGAATTTCCAAGGATCACAGAGCAGCAGGCATTAGCAGTATCTTCGCCGAACTGCTGACGCCTGGTAATGTACACATAGCTCATGGATTGAATGGAGTCCTGGTGGTGTGCTGGTTTTCTATATGGCAGTCTGGTATCTTTTCCCTCGACCTAATGACTTAGAGCTGTCAGATCAGAAATTCTGTAGATAGAAAGGTCTAGAGACAGGACACTACATGTCTTCAGGACCCATTGTCACTTGTTTTATCTATAGCAGCATAACTTTGATTTTACACTTTGCCTTAGTCTCATCTTGACGCCTTTTGTAACAGGTCCTGTGTTGTATCATTGATATATATGTATATGTGTGTGTGTGTGTGTGTGTGTGTGTGTGTGTGTGTGTGTGTTGTGTTGTGTGTGTGGTGTGTGTTTTATATATAATATATATATATATATATATAATATATATATATATATATATATCTTTTTATCATTATTATGCGACTGCGCCTCCTGATTGGATACACTTTTGGGGTAGCTCCTGGTGTTACCAAAACAAGGTCCCGTACACAGTTTCATGGCATGTGATAAGTTAATAGTTAAAGGCAAAGAAAAGATACTGAATAAACACTGTGGTTCACTGATTTGTTCAGAGTCGACATTTAATACTGCAATAATAGACGCGGTTTCAGAAGCCTCTTGAAAGATGGAAGTGACAAGGCATTTCGTATATGAGATTGAAGATTACTCCCTACAGTTACCCCGTGATAGCGGATTCCTAATTCGGAATGCTTCGATCTTAATAATCGAAGACCATAATTATCAGAATTTCTTACGTAAAATATATCATCATAGTAAATGTTAGTGATTTATAAATAAATGTGTGATCATACCTACGTAATCCCATAATCGTACGAATTGCTCTTTTCTGAGCAGTGACAATCGGTTTAACGGTTTGACGGACAGTCCCCCAAACCGTATTGCTATATGTGAGGTATGGATATATGAGAGAGTAGTATGTTTGTTTACGGGTTTTAATTGTGAGAGTCCCGCGTAAGATAAAGTATTTCAGATTGTTTGTTGATTTTGTTTCTGATATGCATTACAAGTTCTTCCCAGCTGAGTTGCTCATCAATAATAATGCCAAGGAATTTAGTAAGTGAATTTCTTGATAAAACTCTAGAACATAATATTAATGGAGGCATTTCTTCGGGAAACTATTTGTTTCTTAAAAAAAACATATAAATTTTTTTCTATATTACGGTTGTTTTTGCCCCCTAACCACTTACTGACAGCTACCAGCTCGCTGTTGGCTGGTCTTATCAGATCGTTAATAGATTTCCCAGAGACCTGTACAATTCTGTCGTTGGCATAGAGTAAAAATCTGAGGTAAGAGGATGAGTTCCCGATGTCATTAATATACAATAAGAATAATAATGGACCTAATTTTGAGCCTTGAGGGACTCCATACTGTGTATTTAGATAGGATGAGTTGTGATTATGGAAATATACATATTGCCTTCTATGGAGAAATATGATCAATCCAAGTTTGGGGGGTACCTTTAAATACCAAAATGAGCCTTTTATGTAGAAATAGAGTGATAAATCGTGTAAAAACGTCTTTCAAAATCAAAAACAAATAGCAAAATGAATTCTTTTAAAGTCAACTGAGCTCGAGATGACAATTGAAAAAACAATTAACCGCAGTTTCTGTTGAACATTTTTTCGAAATCCAAACTGAGACGACGCTAATATATTATTGTCAATCAAGTTGGTTTTCAATTCTGGAATAAACGGCGGTTTCAGTGATTCGATCAACAAGTGGCAGCATTGTTACAGGATGAAAGTACTGTGAGATCCTAATTTGTGAATTGCAGTGATTCTGTCTGTTTTAAGTTTAGAAGGGTAACTACCAGAATTGGAAGAAGCAGTTGACTAAATGGGCAAGTGGTCTCCGTAGAGATGAAATCACACACTTAAAGATTAACGGAGAAAAGTAGTGTAGGGCAGAGTTTTTAAGTTATTTACGATGTTTTCTATCTCGGATTGAAAGAAATTGTAGAATTACATAGAAAATTATCGTGACCTGTATCAGGAGTTGAAATCATTTGTGCTAGTTCATTAGTAACACTGATAAATAAGTTATTTAATTCAATTGCATTGGGCTCGTCAATTAATTTAAAAATTTTTTTTCTGTTTTAACATTTTTATTCTTTTAAAACCAGGTTAACCCTTTTCCCAAAGTCGGCGATAAAAGGGGACTGTTAAGCTTACTGCGGAAGTAAGAGCATCTCTGGTTACTCTCGTCAAATCATTCCGCGCGCGTTTTAATTGCTTTTTTGTAGAAAAGGGGCCCATTTTGTGCCTTTTACCAACCCCAAAGGGAAAACTGTTTTTTTTCTTTTTTTTTGATCAGGTGTTTTAATATATGGTTTAGATGAAGATTTTGAATTAGCTAGTTTGGATTTCAAGGGAAGATATTGGTTATGCATATACTAAAGAAATGATCATATATTACATCTGGGTTTGTGTGAGCAATACAGGAGACCCCCCAGGAGACCAGTGCTATTGAATTAGAGAACGCATTGATGATCCTGACCGTAATCTCTGCACATTGTAAATTGTTTCTTTGTGTTTGTGTTTCGTATACTGACTTAGATATCAAATATTTCAAGAATGTGAAAATGGTCTGATACAGAGGAATAAATGATACCTAAAGTAAAAACTTTGCAAATCTTCTCCAAATTTTTGATCAAAGTGGCGGAAAGACCTCGAACTCTCGCAGGCTTGGTGATTGTGCAAAAATACAATTTGGGATGTAAAGTGGCTAACAAATCTTTCACACTTGATTTTTGAGGTTGTAATAGGTCTATATTGACATCTGTTTGAAAACAAAATTTGTTTTCCATTGCACATCTGAAAGTGTTGTGATAAAGGTCACTATGTCCGTGCGAGGGTGTCTGTAAATGACTCCGACTAAGATGTTCCACGGCGAATTGCCGATTTCTTTGAAAGTGGACTCGAAGCACTGCCCCACGACTGAAAGGTGAGAACAGTTCTGTCGGTCGTGTACATATAGACAGGCGCCCCCACTGTCCCGAGAGCGATTGCTGTTTTAACGTTTTAAAAATTAGACATATAATACAGCTATTGTATTTCATCTGTTAGTTTTTTGACTCGCAGAAAGTAATAATGGCAAAATGCTGTTCCAGTGGCCTGATGCATTCATCAACAAAGGCATTAAGATTTTTGCTATTAATGTTGAGCAAGATGACAGATAATGTGTTAGACGAACATGTATACGGTAAGGGTGAATTTGGGAAACAATAATGCCTAACAGGATTTGACAAAAGCAAATTCTCCTACAGAGAAGTATCAGGTTCTTGGCTTTCTGTATCATCATCATTAACAGAAAAGTTGTCATACTGCATATTACTGAGTGACGAGAGACTCACTTCCCCTTATAGGGGGAAACAATTTTTCTTTTTTCATCATCAGAACTGACCCTCAGAATATGAATTAAAAATCCTAATCTATACAGCAATACAATGATAAACACTGTTAAAACGTAGTCGGTTTCTTCCGGCGAACAGACGCACGTTGGCCAATCTCGTGAGTCCTCGCGGAAGGGCCGTCGTCAGCGGCGGGCGGAGCTCCGGGCACAGAACAAAGGCTGGGTGACCCCTGGGGGGGGGGCCGGGAAAAGGGGGGCCTGGGGGGGCTTTGGGGGGGTCCCGCTGGCTATTGATGAAGTTCTTGTTTTCTTTTAATTCGCAGGATCACGAGTGATGAGAGTACTGTAGTTATATTAAGCGTATTTGCCATCTTTACAAGCCTGCTGGTACCTGCTGCACGCGTGCCTCGACTGATGCCGGTCATTGGTCTTCACTGATGAAGATGTTGGTACCCTTCACCTTCCGCCGATTCCGCATCACCGCTTCCCGCTCCGAAAAGAGGGTGAATGTAGCCACGATGTCTCTTGGCTGCTTGTCGCCAGGCTTTCCAACGCGGTGAACGCGCTCGAACGACAAACTCAGGGTCGGGCGATCGCAAAGGAGGCTGCACAGCTTCTCCTGAATTTTTTCCCAAGTCTCTCCGAGAACTTCCGTCACCCCTGTGAAGCGGAGATTGTTGGGCCGAGACTGGTCGTCCAGATAGTCCGTGCGTTTGGTCCCTCTCTAGTAGTTGTTGCTGGAGTCCCTGGTTTTAATGTTGCAACGCCAAATTTGCTTCGTCTTCTTATCTCCGTCAGTGATGGGGTTTGGAAGATTAAATTTTTGATGACAAATTTCCCTTTTGGAAAAAATTTTCGCGTGAGATGATTCATGGGAACTTTTTTTTCAGTTCTTTGATATGTTTAACACTTTCTCGAAAAGCGAAATCGTCGTTTAAACTTTTCGCTGTGCTTTAACAGTGTATTTAAACTCTTGGTCATCACTGGGAGGTCAGCGGGGATGGGTTACTGCAGGTAAGGCCCACTGCGCATGCGCCAACCTTTAAAAATCCACTTAGGGGATTGTGGGAAAATTTTCAGCTTAAAAAACCCCTATTTTTCCCCTAAAAACATATGCAACACGGCTTTTCTTCTACAGAGACCCCTTACTGTGGTTGCCAAACGACGAGAACCACGATTTTTTGTTAAAAATAGCGGAGCGTTGAATAGGGTGTACCCTTGCTCCATGGTGGGGGTAGTAGGGCTACACTTAGTTGATAGACGTGAACCGACGTAGGATCTCTTTATTGCACAATCCGGGGCCATTAGTGTGGGATATACCTAGGGTTGGATGAAAGGAATCTATGGAAAGCAAAAAATCTACAAAGGGTTTTTATCGTGTTGTGTGTGCGTGTGTTGTTGTATAATATATAATATTTATATATTATATTTAAATATATATATATTTATATAATATTATTATATTATATAATAGTATATATAATTATAATATAAAATTATAAAATATATATATTATATTATATATATATATATTATATATATATATATATAATATATAATTTTATATATTATTTATATATAATTATATCACATGAGCTGACAAACCACCTGGCGACCATGATCTGCTACCCATTTCCCGCATAATCGCCGCGACCTTGGATAATTTGAAGCTGCCCGATGCAATGTTTACGTTTTTTTGTTGTTGCTTTTTTTCGTCGCGATGTATGCACCTTCCATCATTTTTCTTTTCTGTTTGTTCAATACTCCATCGATTATTTCTGCTTCCTTCCAGTCCGGTATACCTCCAGCTTCATCCACATGCACCACCATTTCGCGATGTTCGCTGGGTCTTGTGTCGAAACCACTTCCTGTCTCACCGAAATATACTTTACCGCAACTGCTGCATCCACAAAGCTGTCGGGAGAAAGAGAGAGAGAGAGAGAGAGAGAGAGAGAAATACAGTTTCTTAATCGTCATATCCTTACTTTACACACAAAATAATCAAACTAAAATAAGCCATAAGACCTCCCTTTCACCCGTTCCCGAAAACCTGTTGCACTATCGAAAAAAAATGTAGAACCGAGGAGGAAACTGCAAAACGCAACACGACTTAACATTTCCTCCTTGAACGATGTCGTGAAACCGAGACCGTGAAAAGTTCTCTGTCGTTAAAGAACTCGTAAGCCCTTTGATAGAGAGCTTTGTCCCTTTGGCTCGGCTCCGCTGGCTTGCAGGGGAGGTAAGTATGGGGGTAGTTGTCCTGCGTGGGGGAAATGTTCGTGC
>NC_051420.1:20790199-20795199 GCF_015228065.2 Penaeus monodon
CCGTCCATTTGAGGCCCGGTCCACGATGGGAAAAAAGGGCGTTTTTGTTTTGCTCTGGATAAGCGTACTTAGTTGAGACAGGGCGCTAGCTAAACTGGCGTGTTTTGCCAAAAATTTGCTTTTTCAAGGGGGCACAAGGAAAAAGCGTAGGTGCCCAAACCCTTTGAGGTAGAAGGGGGTGGTATGGACCAGGGTTTCACGGAGAGGTTTACCTGGGGAAAGACACCCTTTAGTTGAGAGGGGGAAAAAAAAAGGGGGGGGCGGAGAGAGTAGAAATTTCCCCAGTGTAAGGGAGGGAGGGAGGGAGGGGGGGGAGTCCTTTGGAGGAGAGTGGGTAGAAGGGAGCTTTCCGGATAAGCGGGGTCGAAACAATACCCCGGGTTTGCCCCGTTTGGAAGCGAGCGACATCAGGGACTGGGGGTCACAGATGCGGAGGGGGGGCCCAAGGAACAGCGAGGTGGCAACACTTCTTAAAAAAAGGAGAGGGGGTATGAGAAGAAGTGTTGACATACCACTATGCACAGGCTTCCCGTATATGGAGAAGGAAAAGTGGGCAGCAGAGCGATGGACTAGGGTGTCCAAGAAAAGGGGGCTTGTTGTCAACCCCCATTCCCCCTTTTTAAAAGGAGGAAGTAGAGAGAGATTTTAGCGATTAGGGGGAAAACGGGAACAGAGCAGGGTATGAGGGCCGAGAGCAAAGACGTCGTCGACATACCTCAGCCAGACCGACGGCGAAGGGGGATGGAAAAGGAAGAAGTCAGACTCGAAGAAATTCCTGAACAGGTTTTCCAGGACTGGTGAGATGGAGAGCCCATGGGGAACACCGAACGTCTGAGGTAGAAGCGACCCTTTAAAGGGAAAAAGGGAAAGACTCCCCCAACAGACGAAAACAGCTGGAGGAAGACGTCGGTGGGAGAGGGAGAGAGGCCTCTGCGGGAGTTTCCCCTTTGGGGGAAAGCAGAATTCTCAAGGGGGGACCTTGGGGAACAGGGGGGCGAATCCAAGCTCATCATGATTGCCGGGGAAAGGGAAGGGGAGAAGGGGCCCCTATGGGGAGTGAGAGACTTTACCCGCAAGAGGGGCGTCAAGTCCCGGGAGAGGAAAGGGGCGCAGAAGCACGGCCCGGTATGGGTTTAGGAAACCCCTAGAAGGAGGGGTCGAAGGTTTATGACCCTCAAACCCCTTGGGAGAGATTGCCTCCAGAAAACAGGCTGCTTCTCTTTAGGCACGGGGAAAGGGAGCAGCAATGCGTTTACGAGGGTCATGGTCGGGGAGCTAGGTAGAGGGTCATCTAACAGGTCCGGGGGCCCTTTTGGGTAAGGGCACGTCGAGGACCACCACCGAGTTGCCCTTGTCAGAAGGGAGAAGGTGACGTGCTCCCTGCGCATCCTTTGAAGGGCCTCAGGTAAAAGCCCCGGGAAGGAAAGGGGTTTGGAGGAGGAGAGATTCGAGGGCCCGGGATGAAAGCACCACGAAAGGGGAGAGGCATCAGCAAAGAGTTCCTGTGAGAAGAGATGAAACATCAGAGGAAAATAATGTCGATGGGGGGTAAGGGGGAGGCGGAAAGCAAAGGAACGACCGAGGCCAAGGAATGATCTGGTGTAGGTCAAGGGCAGGGAAGATAATTTTGGGGCACGTCGGTGAGGGAGAAGGGGACCCAAGGACTGCGGGCGGTCAGGGTGAAGAGTTTTGGGAGAGAGAGGGCCATGGTTGGTGGGGAGGGTCGGGAAAAATATGAGCAAGGGATATGAGCTGGAAGAATGTTGGGGGGTCCCCCCCTTAGGAAGTCCGAACGTACCGTGAACGGTAGAAGGGATGTCGGGGCGTCCTCCTGCAGGCGAAAGGTTTTAAGGAGGAGAGAACGTGCATAGTCCCGGGAAAGGAGATCCCTTTTAGAATGTTTTAGTAATTTGAGATGGAGGAAGGGGGTACCGCTCACGAGGGAGTCACGGAGGAACGTGTTGGTCTTCCGTCGGGCCCCTGGCGATACTGAAACCTGTAGGCACGAAAAGCAGGGACCATGTAGGGAAAGGAGGTGAAAAGGAAGAGAGATTCTTTTAAAACCCTGGGGGGCCAGAGAATTTAAAAACACTCTTCCGTCTGTACAAGGAAGGATGATGCATTTAGTGGGTTTTCCTTTCCAAAAACCACACACACCACACACACACACACCCCCACACACACACACACACACACAAAAAAAAAATATATTATATATATATATATATATATATATATATAATATATATATAATATATATATTTTTATTTTATATATATTATATTTATATATATATTATATATATATTATATATATATTTTATATATATATATTAAAATAATAATATATATATATATATATAATATATAAAATAATATAATAATAATTATATATATAAAATATATATATAATATAAAATTTTTATATAATTTAAAATATATATATAATATATATAATATTATATATATATTTATATATAATATAATTTTTAAAATATATATTAAAAATATTATATATAAAAAATAAAAAATATTTTTATTTTATTTTATTTATATATATATATATATATATATATTTTATATATATTATATATAAAATTTTATATAATATTTTTTTTTTTTTTTTTTTTTTTTTTTTTTTTAAATTTTTTTTTTTTGGTGGGGGTTTTTTTTGTTTTGTTGTGTTTTGGTATTTTTATATTTTATGATATAGTATAAAAAAATATTAATAATTAAATTTTTTTTTTTTTTTTTCTTTTTTGTTTTTTTTTTTTTTCCCCCTTTCCTCCTCTCCCCCCCCCTCTTCTCTCTCTTCTTCTCTCTCTTCTTCTTTATCTCCCCCTCTCTCTTCTCTCTCCTCTCTCTTCCTCTTCCTCTTTTCTCTTTTTCTCTTTCCTCTCTCTCCCTCTCTCCCCTTTTCTGTTTTTCTCCTCTTATTCTCTTCTTTCTTTTTTCCCCCTCTCCTCTCTCCCCTTTTCCTTCCCCCTTTCCCTTTCCCTTTTTCCCCACGTCTCCCTCCTTTTTTATCAACCCCCCGCCCAAAACCTTTTTCATTTGAATGTAAAAAAAGGTGACATCCCTTTTTATTCTTTTAATCCTATTTTCGTTATCTTTTCTTTTTTTTCTACCCTTTGTTTTTTATTTTCCTCTTCTTCATTCTTCCTTTCTTTTTGTCCTTTTTTTTTTTTGTCCTCTTTTTCCTCTTTTTTAATTCTTCCCTTCTTCCTGTTCCTCCCTCTCCTTTTTTTTATCCCTTTCCTCCCTTCTTCCTTTTCCCCCTCTTTTCCTTTTTTCTCCTCTTCCAACTCTTCTCTTTTCCCTCCTTCTACCCCCCTTCTCCTCTTCCCCCTCTTCCCCTTCTCCTCCCTTTTACCTCCTCCTCCCCCTCTTCTTCCACCTCTCTCTCTCTCTCTCTCTCTTCCTTTCCCTAAATGACCCAGAGAATACTAAATAAACCTTTTCACGAGCTCAGCGCCAAAGACAAAACAGATGATAATAGATAGTAATAATAATAGAAACAGATAATAATAATAATGGAAAACCTGAGTCTCCTCCCTGACCGTAGGCGTCTTCCTATGCGACTTTTGGGTCAGGGAAGAGAGAGAGAGAGAGAGAAGAGAGAGCAAGAAAGAACGAGAAGAGACAGACAGATAGACCGAAAAAGAAGGAATAAAAAGAGAGAGAGAAAAAAAGAAAGAAAGAAAGAAAGAGAAAAAACAAATAAACAAAGACAACAACCAACATCAAAATTCATCCACCCAAAAAGTGACCGCGTGGGGGTGGGCGTGGGCGTGGGCGTGGGCGTGGGCGTGGAGAAGGGGGGCGGGGGCAAGATTCTATTTCCTTTTTTGTATGAATCTTAAGACAAATTGAGAGCAAAAGACGAGCGAAAATGTGAAGTTAGGTACTATCAATAATGATACTGATAATTACAATACGAAGGACTATTGCAAGACTAATAACAGCATCAACTTTAATAGTAATAAATATGTCACTAATAATGATGATGATAATGATGATGACATATGATGATAATAATGATGACAATGATAATAATAATGATGATAATGATGATGATAATGACAATAATGATAAGAATGATGATGGTACTAATGATAATAATATCAATGGTAATAATGACAATATCGAATGTGGTAGTAACAATAACAAGAAAAATTATGAAGGTAAAGCTAATAAAAACGATGATAATAATCATATTGATAATGATAACAAGGATGATGATTATGATAATAATAATAATAAGAACAATAATAATAACAATAACGGTGATGGTAATAATAACAATAATGATAATAATAAATATAATGATAAAAAAAAATAATTATTATTATCATTCACTCATTATGATAATCATAATAATGGTGATAATGAGAATGATAACAATAAAAACAATAATAATAATAATAATAATGACAACAATAAGGATATTATAATGATAACGATAGTAATGATTATGCTAATAATAATGAGAGCAATGATAATGACATTAATGATAACAATAATATAAATAATTAGAATAATAATAATAGTAATAGTAATGATAATGACGAGAATAACATACATTATCAAAATAAACATAATGATAAAAATAATATTCATAATGATAATGATAATCATGAACACAATGATAACAATAATATTAACAATAATTGCAAAAATACTAATGATGGTAATAATAATAATAATAATAGTAATAACAATAATAATAATAATAATAATAATAATAATAATAATAATAATAATAATAATAATGATAATAATAATGATAATAATAATAATAATAATAATAATATCAATAATGATGATAGTAATAATGATAATAATATTTTTCTTTATTATCTTTATTATTATTATTATTATTATTATTATTATTATTATTATTATTATTATTATCATTATTATTATCACTTCATCATTGTCATTATTATTATCATTATTATTATTAGTAGTAATAGTAGTAGTAATAGCAGTAGTAGTAGT
>NC_051420.1:20800199-20802442 GCF_015228065.2 Penaeus monodon
CCCGTGCCCACATTATGAAGGGTGAAAATTCCCACTGGTGCTTCGAAATGTGATCTAAGCCAGGCCCGAGTTACGTAAATTTGTAGGAGGATATCTGATAGCTTTAACTTGGATACCCACCCGCAATATATCCAGACGAACGGCATTGTGTACCGATACTATCACTAGGTCTAAATGGAAACTGCAAATGTTCAGAGCATCTCTGTAGTTTCCAGTCTTTTCCCAAATATTGCTCCTGACACCATTAAACCAACACTCAAATACAAAAAAATAATAATAATAAAAAAATAATAAAAAAAAATAATGGTTGTAATAAATTAACAAATAAATAAATTTTTTATATGCATATTGTCATCATTATACGTATATATATATATATATATATATAATATATATATATATAATATATATAAAATATATATATATAATATATATAATATAAATATATAATTTTATATAATATATATATAATATATATATATAATATATATATATAAATATATATTTACCAACACATAGTCACTATTTTCTGACATATAAAAAGTAGAGAGCTCAAAGGGCCGCGTTGAGGGGCCCACCGTCCTCCCTCACACACGAACGGAACCAAATCACCCAAACAAAAGTCCGGAGTAACAGGCACGTACCAGTAAGTGAAACACTAAAACCTATTGCTGTGCGTCTGTCAAGGGGAAAATGGGTTGTGGGTCTTTCTGGCGTTATACTATGGTGTGTGTGTTTGCATTTCGATTATGAATACATGAGGGAGAGAAAAGAGAGAGAGAGAGAGAGAGAGAGAGAGAGAGGGGGAGGAGAGAGAGCAAGAGGAGAGGGAAGAGGAAGAGGATGAGGAGAGAGGGGAGAGAGAGAGGAGAGAAGAGAGAGAGAGAGAGAGAGAGAGAGAGAGAGAGGGTGTTAAAAGCTCCAATTTATTGACATACTTGGTGTTATCGTATAAAGGCTCAATTACATAGTTAAATACATTTTTTAAGAATCTCTCATATACCACACGAGATATAACTTATATATATTTTTTTTTTCTTTTAGGAACATCATTAAGCCAAAGCTGGGGAAAAGCCATCCAGAAAGAAAAAGAAAAAAAAATATATTGATTTTTTTTTTTTTTTTTTTTTACTTCAATTAAAATATGTAGACTTTATGTTCTCAACATTTTTTTTTTTTCTATAACCAAGGCACATAATTTCGCATCGCAACTCCCCTAATTATCTCAATCTATCATACTTTTATCATTTATTCCAGCATTCTTTTCTTTTTTTGTTTACTCATGCGAAGGAAAGAAATCACCAGAAGCGACCACAGCAGGGAGCATCGGGGCACATGGCCTGGTGGTGAAGTCTCAGGGGCTGTGTCGCAGGAGGCCATAATAACATTATTATTCTTTGTGGACAACGCTGCCCTATATCGCTTCTCTTCCCGTTGGAAAAGGTTGAATCGCCTTTGTATATGTAGTAGAAAATGGTAATGTCGGGGCAGTCCCTAGTGATGGTAGGAAAACGAAAGGGTAGGAACAAATTTTGCTATCAGTAAATGAACACATGATTATATAGATGAATGTGTGTGTGTGTCTGTGTGTTAACGAGTATACATACAAACACACACACACACACACACAACACACACACAACACACACACCACACACACACCCACACACACACACCCCACACACACACACACACACCAACATACACACGCATGCACACACACAACACACACACATACACACACACACAGAATATACACACACAAAACACACACAAACACACACACACACACACCACACACAAAACATACACACACACACATCTATTATCTATCTATCTAAATTTTATATATATATACATGTATACATTATATATATATACATATATATAAATGTTGTTGGTGTGTGCGTGCGGCGCGTCCGGATATCTATTTATAAATACATCACATTCTTTTCCCATAAATGCCGCAATCATCATCGTCTCCACACGATATTCACAGACCTCTCATACCCCCCCCCCCCCACCCCCCCAAAAAATCCCTCCCCCTCGAAAAATCGCGACTAAGAAGATAAGCCGAAGAACCAACACGATAAGGCTTCTGGAGAGCGGAAGGGAAGCGCACGCGATAAGCCTCACGGATCCTGTATGAAATAAAGATATCTGGGAAGGGATGGAGAGGACAGAGGAGAGAGAGGAGAGAGAGAGAGGGAGAGGGGGGGGAGGGAGGGAGGGGGGAGAGAGAG
>NC_051420.1:20820042-20825042 GCF_015228065.2 Penaeus monodon
AGAGGAGAGAGACGAGAGTGAAGAGAGAGAGAGAAGAGAGGAGATGAGAGGAGAAGAGAGAGAGAAGAGAGAGAATAGAGAGAGCAGAGAGAGGAGAGAGAGAGACGAGAGAGAGAGAGAGCAGAGAGCGAACTGAGAGCCTGAGCGAGACCGAAGAGAGAGAGAGAGAGATGAGAGCGAGGAGGAGAGCGAGAGCAGAGAGAGAGAGAGATAGGAGAGAGAGAAGAGAGAGAGAGATCGAGAGAGAGAGAGCGAGAGAGAGAGAGAGAGAGAGAGAGAGAGCAAGCGTATAATTATTCCCTGGGTGGAGGGGGCTCTGCATGCTATGATATATAGGAGAAGGTAAGGTTATTAAGCGACGTGAGGAGGGAAGGATATATGAGAAATTTGCAATATAAAGTGAGACCCGGTGAGGCCGGGGGGGGAGGGGTAAGAAAGGAGGAATAAGTAAAGAATAATGGTAAATCAATTAAAAAGGAATTGGAAAACAGAAGATAAAGGCTATAAGCAGAGAGAAGAGGGGCAGACTCTTAGAATAAGTGGGACGGATAAGCTAAGAAGGAAAAAGGGAGAGAGATAAAAGACGAGAAATAACAGGCCTATATTTCCCCTCGTTTCCTTCTTCATATTGCTAATTCCTCATTTCGTTCTCGACGACCGTGTATTTGCTCGTAATACAAAATATCCCTTTTGATTTTTCTGTCTCGCTCTCTCACTCTATCTATCTGTCGATTAATCTATCTACATTTTTGACTGTGTCTAATAGTCCATCTATTCATTTAGCTATTTATATAGCTATTATCTCCTGTTCTCTAGTCAATATCTACACCAAATGTAATATCTCTAGCTGCGACAGCCCTATCCGTGCTTTTTTTTTCCCCCGGCCCTCGTTATATCTATCTGTCTATCGATCAGGTATTCATAAATAATCCCTATCATTCTATCTGCCTATTTCTCTATCTAACTCTCTCATTCTCTCTATCTATCTCTATCTATTTATCTATCTATCTATCTGCCTATCTATATATCTCCCTCCCTCCCCCCTCTTTCTTTCTTTTCATCCAGACCTCCCTCCCTCCCTTCCTCCCCTTCCCCCTCCCTTTCCCCCCTTCTCTCCCCTCCCCCCCCTTTCTATCTCCCTCCACCAAAGTACCGATGGCAATGCTCAAGAACCTTCCCACGATCGCCGCGATATCATTATAATTACTTTATTGCCCAATTTTTATTATTGTTTCCTGTTCGTGTGCATCATCCCCTGTTTTGGCTGTTCCATTCTCTCTTAGTTCCGTATCTTCCTTCTTCTTCCTTTTCTTTTCCTTCTTCTGTAATCCGTTTGTTTTATGTCTTCCTCTCCCCTTCTCTATTTCGCCCTTTCGCTTCCGATTGTGACTTCCTAATCGCTCCATCGATAATTTATAGACGTGGCTTTTTACGATAGTTTTTTAGTTGTTACTTTCTTCCTCTCTCTTCCTCCTCTCTCTCTCTCTCTCGTCTCCTCTCTCTCTCTCTCTCTCTCTCTCTCTTCTCTCGTCTTTCGCTCTCTCTTCCTCTCTCTTCTCTCTCTCTTCTCTCTCTCTCTCTTCTCTCTCTCTCTCTCGCTGCTTCTCTCTAACTCTCTCTCCTTTCTCTCTATATATATATAGATATAATATATATATATTTATATATATTATATAATATATATATATATACACATATATATATATGTATATATATATATATATATATGATATCTATATATATATCTATATATATATATATATATATATATATATATATATAATAAATATATGTAAGATATAGATATATATGTATATATATAATATATATATATATATCATGTGTGTGTGTGTACTGTGTGTGTGTGTGTGCGTTGTGATGTATGTGTGCGTTGTCTGTGTGTATTGTGACTTTGTTGTGTGTGTGTGTGTCGTGTGATGTTGTTATTGGTGTGTTGTGCTGTTGTGTGTGCTGTGTGTGTGTGTGTTTGTGTAATCTGTCTATCTATCTCTTCCTTCCTCTCCTCTCTCTCTCTATCCTCTACTCTCTCTCCTTCCTCTCGTGCCTCCTCCCTTTTCTCTCTCCCCTCTCTCTCCTCTCCTTCTCTCTTTCTCTTCCTCCTCCTTCCTCCCTTACACCCCCTTTCCCTGTCATTTCCTGCTTTCCCTTTCCGACTTCCTTCAATGCTTGTCGCTCTCTCTTTCTCAATCTTTATCCCTTTCTTTCTTTATCTATTTTTCCATTCATCCTTATTCTTCCCTCGTTATCTTTTATCTATCTATTTTTTAATAATATTTATTTTTTCTTCTTAATAACTATTTATCTATCTATCTTAATAACTATTTATCTATCTTTCTTAATAACTATTTATCTATCTATCTTAATAACTATTTATCTATCTATCTTAATAACTATTTATCTATCTTAATAACTATTTAATTATAGCTAATATATATAGTACATACTATATACAGACAAACTACATATGAGGACTATATAATACTACAACATACCATATCGTCATGAAAATATAAACACATCCGGTCTCACTTTCTCCCCCCTTCCTTCTCAGCTTCCTTCGTATTTCGGTAATCTTCCTATCGCATTCTCTTCACCTTCCTCCTCTTCCCGTTTTTATTCTGAATATTCTGCTAAGCTGCTCTTTTTCGTGACCGTCTTGCCAGTGCTTTCCCAGCCAAGCATCTAATTCCTTTCTCTCGTATGAACGTCTGTCTGTTCGTCTGTTTTTCTCTCTCTCTCTTTATTTCTCTCACTCTCCTCTTCTCTCCTCTCTCCTCCTTTCCTCCTCTCCCCCCTCTCTCTCTCTCTCTTTATTTTCTCTCTCTCTTTATTTCTCTTTTCTCTCTCTCTCCTCTCTCTCTTCTCCTTTTCCTTCTTTCTTTCTCTATCTCTCTCTCTCTCTCCCTCTCTTTTTTCTCTCCTCTCTTCTCTCTCTCTTCTCTCTTCCTCTCCTCTCTCTCTCCTCTCCTCTCTCCTTCCCTTTTCTCATTTTTCTCCCTCTCCTCTCTCTTTTTTTCTCTCTCTCTCTGTCTCTCTCTCTCCTCTCTCTCCTTTCTCTCTCTCTCTTTTTCTCTCTTTCCCTCTCCTCTCCTCTCTCTCCCCTCTCTCCCCTCCCCTCTCCCCTCCTCCTCTCTCTCTCTCTCTTTCCCCCATCCCTCCTCTCTCCTCTTTCTCTTTTCACCCCTTTTTCTCTCTTTTATCTTTCCCACTCCTTCTCTATCTGTCTATTATCTATCTATCCTCTCTTCTTTTTCTTTCCCCTCTCTCTTCTCTCTTCCTTCTCTCTCTCTTCTCTCTCTCTCTTTATATATATTAATATAATATAAAAATATTTTTATATATATATACTTTTATATATATATATTTATATTATTTATTTTTTTTTTTTTTTTAAACGGTGGGTTCATGTCTGAGCCCCCGTGGTACAGCATGATATTTAATTGAGTTTTCATGTTGTGATGCTCTTGGGTGAGTCGTGGGGGGCCCCCCAGTTCTTTCCCACGGAGAGTGTGGTGGTCCCTTTGGGGGTTAATGATTCTCTCTATTTATCGGGTTTGGACCAGCACTGACTTGGGCTGGTTTTTGGCCCACCAGTGAAGGTAGGAAATAAAGGTAAATTTCCCTTTCCCCAAGCAAACAACGTGGCGGTTTTGGTGACTCAACCCTCGAATTCAGATTTGCCGTCTGAAGTCTTGAGCCGCGCCTAACCATTCACCCCCGGGGCCCCCTTGATATATATATATTATTTAAATTATATTATTAAAAATTATATAATTATATATATTTATAATATATATTATATAATATTATATATGTTATATATTTTATTTATAATAATATATATTTTTAAAATATATATATAAAATTAATTTATTTTAAAATAATTTTAAAAAAATATATGTATATAAAATTCAAATCCCAATATATACATATATATATAATTATATTATATAATATTTATATATATATAAAATTGTTTTTGTGTGTGGGTGTGTGTGTGTGTGTGTGGGGGTGTGTGTTTGTGTTGTTGTGTGTGTGGGGGGTGTGTGTGTATCTTTCTTCTCTCTCCTTCTTTTCTCTCTCTCTCTCTCCTCTCTCTCTCTCTCTCCCCCTTTTTTTTATTATTATATAATTTTTATATATATTTTTTATATATATATATTTAATAGTTTTTATAATATATATATATTATATATAATATTTTCCTCTCTCTCTTCTCTCTTCTCCTCTCTCTCTCTTCTCTCTCTTCTCTCTCTCTCTCTCCTCTCTCTCCTCCCCCCAAACCCCTGAAATTCCTAGTAGGCCTACCTCACGCATCCTCCCGTATTTTCCTTGACAAAAACCTTCAAACGAAACACCAAACACAGACGCTGTGTTTCTGCAGAAGTCATTTCCCTTCTGCAATTGCGATGATGGTGGCGATGATTACTTCAGGACACTTCCAGGCACCATCTGGCCTTGCTGCTTGCTTGGACGGAATTGCGTGCTTGTGCCTTTGTGATGTGCGTTTTTCTCTTTATCTTCCTCTTCTTCTCCGGTTTTTTTTTTTTCTTGTTCCTTTTCCGTTGTTTCTTTTCTTCTTTATTTTCCTCTTCTTCTTCCTCTTCTTTTTTTTTTTTTCTTTTCTTTCTTTCTTTTCTTTTCTTCTTCTTTTTCTTTTCTTTTCTTCTTTTTTTTTTCTCTTTTTCTTCCTTTTTTTTTCTTCTTTTTTTCTCTTTCTTCTTTTTTTTCTCTTCTTTTTTTTCTTCTTTTTTTTTTTTTTTCTCTCTTTCCTTTTCTTTTCTTTTTTCATTTTTTTTTTTTTCTTTTCTTTTACTTTATTCAGTTTTTAAAACCTGCCGGCTTTGGTATTTGTTGCAAAAAATCATTCAAAATTTTTTTTTATTTAAAGCATCCATTTAATTTTTTATATTTTAAATCCTTTTAGTGGGAAAAAATAAGAGTCATTTTTTTGGGAAAAATTTGAAAAAAGGGTTTAT
>NC_051420.1:20830042-20845042 GCF_015228065.2 Penaeus monodon
AACCACTATGATTTATAAAATGCCCTGCATCCATATTGAAAAATCTGTGATGACCTCTATAGTGACAGCGACCATGTACTGATATGGTGCACGTTTGGTCGTCCTCTCGCATCCTGAGTCGCCTACATGATTATTTCGTTTCCCCAATACCACAGTGGCTCTGTACAAGACACCTGTTCTGTTTATTCGTCAGGCATCGATGCAGACCTAATCAACACTGTTCGAGCTTTTGAACCATGCTAAATCTTGCAGCCCAGTCAGCAACTAGAACCATTGATGTACGACTTCTTTGTGGTCGGGAAACACTTTTTGGTGCATTATCCGGCTGACCAGTAGTAATTCCACGTAGATTAGACACCATGACATGAATTGTTATTTGCCTTTTCAGGTATTCACCGGTCACAATTTTGCAGCTTTCCTTGAGTGGTAGGGAGTACATCATGTCATGTCGACATCTCGCTACCCACAGGCAAATTGACACATTGAGGCAGCTGTTAAGAAAACAAAGTACCTGCTTATATAGACGGCTCGAAATGGGAATATTGACAGTGAACCATTCAACAGAGGTCTTTTAGAGTTAAGGAATACCCCCAACTTCACTGAACGCTCTCCAGCACAAAGCCTTCGCTCATGTGTACCAGCTCATGCCAAGACTGTTGCTAAGGGGTGGCAGAACCGAGCCTACAGTTGTAACCGTTATAACCAGAGCGCCCGTTCTC
This sequence comes from Penaeus monodon, assembly GCF_015228065.2. Classification (NCBI taxonomy): domain Eukaryota; kingdom Metazoa; phylum Arthropoda; class Malacostraca; order Decapoda; family Penaeidae; genus Penaeus; species Penaeus monodon. The sequence continues at coordinate 20,830,762 of NC_051420.1, forward strand.
TTCCAGCAATAAAAATTGGTACAGCAGAGTCTCCACACAGTAAACCTCATGACACCCCACCTAAGCCTGGTGAACCTCGACCTTAAGATATCCGTTCAAGATTCCCGCTAGTGAAAGGGGCGGGGGTGGGAGATGTGGATAATTATAGTGCAATGGTGTTATGACAGTGACTGTCATGCATAGAGTCACAGTGATTTAAGGCAGCAAATAGTGCCTATGATTTTGTGTGATATATTTACCAACAGTATCTTATATTGTGATATGAATTACTCACTTTACATATTACAGGACATATGAACAAGCAGTCATTTGGTTTATATTGTTAACACAGTACATAATATTTCATGAATATCGATATTTTGTGCGAATGTAGCTCGTGCGCCACGCAATGAGGTGGACAAAGAGAGAGAGGAGCCGAACGCCCAGGCACGAAAGCAGCAAGAGTGCCTTCTTTATTTTCATACGTTTTAACGCGGATTTTACAGCTTGGTGTTTCCTTCTCCATCAACCTTCGAGGAACCAACACAGAGCACAATAATGATAATAATAATAATAATGATAATAATAATAATAATAATAATAATAATAATAATAATAATAATAATAATAATAATAATGATAATAATAATGATAACAACAACAAGAATAACAACGATAATGATTCGGTATTACGTCACGAATTCCCTCGAAAGACTTTGGTTCAGGCAGATGGCGGCCGTTACCCCTTTAACCTCAGATCATTGGTGCTCAATTCGAACACGCGTGAGCCGAGTGATCAGCTACTACTACTCTACTACTACAACTACTAATAATAATGATAATAATGATGATAATAATAATAACAATAATAATAGTAATGATAATAATGATAATGATGATGACAATGATAATAATAGCAATAATAATGATATTAATGATAATGATGATGATAATGATAATAAAGGTGATGATAAAAACAAGAATATGAATAGGAATAATAAGAATTAGAATGCTAACAATAATAGTGGATAAAATAATAATAACAATGATGACGATACTACTACTACTAATAATAATAATATTAATAATAATGATGATGATAATGATGATGATGATGATGATAATGATAATAATAATATAATAATAATAATAATAATAATAATAATAATAATAATGCAATAACAATAATAATAATAATGAGAATAATATTAATAATAATGCCAATAATAATAATAATGATAATGATTACAATAGCAATAATGATAATGATTATAATAATAAGTATGATAATAATAATCATATTATGATAATAAATGTAATAATAATTACGATAATTATGATAATGATAATAATATCGATGGCAATAGTAGTAACAAGTTATAAAAATGATAATAGCAATAACAGTAATAATTACAAATCCAAAAAACTTACAGAAACCAACAAAATCAACGTAATAAGAACAGTGTACATTACATTCAGTGTATATATATTCTCGCAAACATACTATATAAATAAAGCCCCGTCCATACCATCAATACAAACAAACTACCTCCGTAGCCCCTCAAAAGAAACTTCCTAACCAATCATACGAGGAAAACCAAGAAAAGAAAAATGATTAGAAAAGATAAATAAGCAAATAAATACACAAACAAGCCAAATCAACAAACCAGGTCATCCTAAAATCAAAATAAATATGAGAATCTTCGACTCCAAGAAAAGTGTCCTCTTCAGAAAGTAATATCAACAGGACACGGGGGGAAAAAGATACCTTTTCCTCATTCTTTAGGGAAGGACTATCATTTTGAGAACGAAAGAATGAGAATTTAATACGACCGAAAGGGGGTAGGGGAGGGGAGGGAGAGGGGGATGGAGGAGGGAGGGTAGGTTGGGGTAGGAAGGGTAAGGGCAGGAGAGGGTGTGTGGGGTTAGGAAAAAGGGATGGGTGCTTGAAGTGAATGTGGATGGGGAAAGGAAGGGAGCTGAAGGGGAGAGGAAATGGAGACAGAAAGAGAGAGAGAGGGAGGAGACCGAGATATGGAGGGAAGGGGGGAGAAGGAAAGGGAAGGACGCTGAAATTAGAAGAAAACGAGAGAGAGAGAGAGCGTGAGAGATGGGGAAAATAGGAGGAAGAGAGGATTGATTTGGGTAGGGAAGGGGGGAAAAGGGGAAGGGAAAGAGAAGGACGAAACAAAAGAATGATAAGGAAAGCAGAATGAACGGGGTAAGAGAAACAGCGAAGGAGGAAAGAAGTGGAGAGAGAAGAAAGAATGGGGGGGGAGGACAGAGAGAGAGAGAGAGAAATGGAGGAAGAAAAGGAGATGGAGAGGATGGAAAGAGCGACAGAGAGAAATGAAACAGAAGAAAAGAGAGAGAGATAAAGAGGCAGAGGAAAAGTTGTATGGGGACAGGGGCAAAGATGGAGAGAGAGATGAAAAGGGGATAGAGGAGAGAATGGAAACAGGGAAAATGGAGAGAGTGTAAGCAAAAAGATCGGCAGGGATTGGGAGGGAGGGAGGGAAGAGGGGGCGGATCGAAGAGAGTGGAGTGAGAGGGATGGAGGGAGCGGAGAAGGGGGGTGAGGGAGCGGGGAAGGAGGGTGGTGAGGGAGCGGGGGAAAGGGGGGGAGAGTGGGGAGTTAGTGGAAACTCATTATATCCAGGAGAGCTCAGTGCTGTAATGCTATATGGATTACGCAAATTGTGTTTATTATAATGTGTTTTACTTAAAGACTAGTATTGTTTGGTGCTGTTTATTTCTAATATCTTTTCATAAGTGTACTGTTGTTCTTCGTAGTTGCTGCTGATTTTCCTTTGACACTATTAGTGTCATCATTACTAGCATCATGAATATTAATGTTCAAGTTCATATTGTCACATTTATAACTGTTATCATTCTTGTTCTTCTTGGTGTTCTTGTAGATGGTGTAGTTGTTATCATCATCATCATATTTATCATCTTTACGATTAGTATTACCATTGTCGTTATCATTAACACGATCATTATCATCATTACCATTATTTTCGTTGGTATTATTGTTATTATCATCATTATCACTATCATCATTATTTTTATTCCTATCAATATTAGTGTCATTATTATTACTATTATTATTACCATTATCATTATTACCATCGTATTATCGTTATCATCATTATTACCATTATTATTATTACTATTAAAGTCTTTATTATCACCATTATTATCATTATCATCATGATAAGGATAAGTATTACAAGTATCATTACTGTCATTAATATCATTACTCGTTTTATTCCTATAATCCTCGTTACCATCATTATCTACTACTAATGCAACTGGCAATACCACTATTGCCGGCTTAGTGGTTTCTCTCACTATTTTGATAGGTCCATTTTTTGGAAAGAAGGAATGTAGTTCTGGTTATCAAAGAAATGAGATTTACCCAAATTCCATTAAGTTGCTTTCCAATATATGTATAAGTATCGCATGAGTAGATGCACAGAAGCTTGAAGCGTTGTTCTCCAGAAAGTATGCAGTTCTTTACTCTACTAATAACCACAGCACCGACACTAAATTGAATAAAATATCACCTTTCACTTTGAAATATAATTTAGCTACAAATATTGAACATACGAATACAAACAATTACAATATATATATATATATATATATATATATATATATATATATATATATATATATATATACATATGAATATATATACATTACATATATATATATATATATATATATATATATATATATATATATATATATATATATATATATTTGTCTAGTATGTGATACGAAGAGTCTGGAGTAAAGTAATGACCGTGCCAAGGTCGCCTTTCGAACCACACATTACATCCAGATCATCAATCCTATGAAGCGGGAGGGGGGGGTATTCGAAATGGACCATTAAGCACAAACAATCACTCCCACACTTACGCACACCAGAGCACCATTTATGCTTGTTTCGTCTAAATGAAGCTACCGACTCAGACTTACTGTTGAAAAGGTAATTCAAGTGAAAACCATCACCAAAAACGCTTTACATGCCATTATTACTATTCTTCTTATGCCCAACATTATCGTTAAAAACATTATTTTCATATTCATTATCATCAAGACAATACCTGAACCATATGGGATATATGCAGAAAGAGAGAGAGGGGGGGGGGGATTAAGAGACAGAGGGTGGATGTGTAAAGGAACAGAGGCGAGGGAGGGAGAGGGGGCAAGGGAGGAGAGACACGGAAAGTGAGAGAGAGAAGGAGATGAGGGAGAGAGATGAGGAACTTTGGGAGAAAGAACGGAGGGAGGAAAGAAAGAAATGAAAGGAAGTGAGAAGGTACGGGTGTAGAGAGAAAAGGAGAGAGAAGGGGGTTGAGATAAGTAGGAGGAGAATTACGGATGGAAAGAGTAGGAGGGAAGTAAGTGAGCGAGGGCGAGAACTGCAGGAGAGGGGTACAAATTAAATAGAGCGAAGGAGGTGTCGAAGGGAAAAGGCGTATGAGGCGTGAATAAGGAGAGAGAATGAATCAGATGAAGGGGGAAAAGAATAGGAAGGTGAAAGAGAGAGGGGAATTTGGCGACAGTAAAACCTAAGATATATTGTAAATCCAAGATGGCGACTCCACCCAGCGCATGTGGCAATTCAACCCAACCCACGCCATGTAACCTGCCACTCAAAGGGGACTAGTTCGTCCAGCGGAGGGTTAGTAATTGACGTGATCTTCCGTCCGGCCAAGGGATGTCCCCGGATTCGTGTCCTACAACCGTGATGGCGGGACATACTACTCCTCCCCCCCCCTTCAGGTGGTCTGGGAGTGTGTGAGCGCCGTAACCTCGCACAATCAGTTTATATATTAGTAAAGTGCTTATTCTCTGTTCGCTGCATTCTCTTCCATCATGCAATAAACGCGAACAGCCACGCAGATTTTCGTTGCTTCTACCAGACAACGTAACGTCTATCATAACAATAGAGGCTCCTACAACGGATTGAGAGCAGTGTGGGTGCGGCGGGAACAATGAAAAAATAGAAAGAAAGACAGGGAGAGAGAGGAAGTAGAAAAAAAAAGATTGGAAGGAGAGGGAGGATTGAGAAAAAGAGAGAAGAGGAGATTAGAAGGCGAGAGGAAAAGGAGGAGGGAGAAAATAATAGAGAAGAAGAGAATGGAGAAGAGGGGGTGATAAAAGAAGAGAATAGGAAAAGATTAGATGATCAGGACAAGAAAGCGTGTCAAATTTTTCTTTAACCTCACTTTTCAACAGAACTTCAATAAAATAATGGAAATTATTATAGATCACATGACTGTCAGAGCACACAGAGTTAGATAAAGACATAACAACTCGAGCCAAATTTAAGTATGACAGAGATAGTGTCTCGAAAAGCACTAAATTTGCCGTGAAGAGATACATATACTCATTAATCCTTTATAATGTGACTGGAAGCAAGATCTAACTGTAATTACATGTGCATACATATATATATATAATATATATATATATAATATATATATATAATAAATATATATATAATATAATAATATATATATATATATATATATATAATTATTATATATATATATATTATATATAATAGTGTATATATATATATATTATATATATATATATATATATATATATATATACATATATTTATATATCATCATCATATGTATTTATATACATGTTTGTTTTAACGGTAGGTTCATGTTTGAGCCGCCCTGGTCACAGCAGGATACTTAATTGTAGTTTTCATATTTATGTACATATATATATATATATATATATATATATATATATATATATATATATATATATATATATATAATCATCATCATCATCATCATCATCATCATCATCATCATCATCATCATCATCATCATCATCATCATCATCATCATCATCATCATCATCATCATCATGGGGTTATCGCTGATTGCATTGACTCTCGCTTCCAGCCACAAGAGTCCCTCATGGCGAGTCTCAAGGCAGGCCCTCGGCCCATCTCTAGTTCCTCGCGAAAGGTCTCGTCGAACTGCCCAGGCCATGATCTCCTAGGTCGTCCCACAGGCCTCCTCCATCGAAGAGTGTCTCGCAAAGAGACAACCTGATGGGCAGGGTCATCCACAGGAAAGCGAGCTAGGTGCCCATATAGCCTGAGTTGGCGATCCCAGGTTTATGCAAGTAACAGGTCCCATGCCAGTCTCACGGTGTAGCCATCGGTTGGACACATGGTCCTGCCAACTATACCCCATGATCCGGCGAAGAGACATATTACAAAAGACAGCTGGACGAGACTCCAAGGCACTAGATAGCATCTAGGTTTCGCTTCCATAGAGCAAAACTGGCAGTATCAAGGCCTTGAAAACATGTAGCTTGGTACTTCTGCATAGGTACCAACATCTCCAAATCCTCTTACTGATCGAATTTATGGCTCCTGTTGCCAGACCAACCCATATCTCTTGGTCTGACAGCCCAGAGATATGGACTATGCTACCAAGGTATGTAAAGCTCTCTGTGACTTCAATGTCCTCACTGCAAGCATGGATCGACTGAACGGGTTCCCCTAACAGGCCCCCAAAATCCTGAATTTTGGTCTTGTTCCAGGAGACCTTTAGACCTAAGAGTTTCACCTCATTGCTAAATGCATCAAGAACCGCCACCAGTGACTCCAGGGCCTCAGGATAGCAACATCATCGGCAAAGTCAAGGTCTGAGACCTTGATATTACCCAGTGTTGCTCCACACTGACTTTGTAGTAGCTCTGCCCATTATCCAGTCCATGTAAGTGTTGAAAAGTGTTGGTGCAAGGACAAAGCCTTGCCTCACCCCTGCATTAACAGGGAAGAAGTTTGACAGGCCCCCACCACACTTTACAAAGCTTTCAGTACTGGCATATAGGCTTGTTATTAGGCCAATAATCTGTGTCAGAATTCCCCTGTGTTGCAGAATCTCCCATAGCAATTCTCGATGCACTGAATCAAACACCTTCTTGAGGCCGACGTAGGCTGCAAGCAACACATGACCAAACTCATCACTGCATTCCATAATTACTCAAAGCGCTAGAATACTGTATTGTGGACTTACCAAGAGTGAATCCAGACTGCTTTGTTCTCTGGTGCCCTAGTAGGTGGTCGAGGATCTGTTTCAGAATAATGTGGGCAAAAACTTTGCCTGGTATGCTGAGCACTGTAATGGCATGGTAGTTGCTACAATCCAACCAATCCCCTTTCCCCTTCCAGAAAGGGATACCACGCCCCTCAACAGGTCAGGGGAATGGTAGTGTACCGATCCTTAAGACATTTAATTTTGATTATTTGTGTCTAAGCTGTGAAGATAATGTACATCAGTATCACTCACTGCCACCACCCGTTTAATACGTACGGGAACGAGGTGTATTTTGTGTGTAATTAAGTGGTGTGGAAATGAGGGACGGGTCATGTTCAAATGTTGGAGTGTGTGTAGTGTAAAATGTATGAATCAGCGGGACAAGAATGGTAAGACGTAACCTGAGCGAGGAGACGAGCACTGGGATTTCACCACGTGTAAAGGATGTAAGATAAGGCTATTTTGGAATTAACAATTTACTCCCTTACAGGTCAATCAGCAAAGCTCATCAGTTTTTACTTCACTTACAGGTCAATCAGCAAAGTGCATCAGTTTTTACTTCCCTTAAAGGTCAATCAGCAAAGCGCATTAGTTTTTACTTCCCTTACAGGTCAGTCAGCAAAGCGCATCAGTATTTACTTCCCTTATAGGTCAATCAGCAAAGAGCAACAGTTTTTACTTCCCTTACAGGTCAATCAGCAAAGCTCATCATAAAATTTAAGAATAAGTAGAAAAAACATCATAGAACCTGAATTTTTATTATAAAGGCACAAGTTTAAAATGTTTAGACACGAAGCAGATCTCAAAATCACGAGACTAAAAGGGAACTGAAAACTAGTTCCTTTTCTTTAAGACTTTAAAATTCATAAAAAAAAATGGAAGCCATTATGAGAATAAAAGAGTACCAGCCTAAGATTCACTCGCTCGAGTGTATATTCATCTAGATGAATACTCTGCCACTAAAAAAACAGATCTCACAAACCACAATACCGAACAAAAAAAAAAGGACACAAAAAAAAAAAAACAGAGGACAGCCCAGTCTAGGGTGCCTACTACCTCGGCCTGCAGCAGCTACTGACCTAGAAAGTGAGAACCGCCTAATTATACATCTGTGCTCCCAAGGAGCACAGGTAGCAAGGTGCCAATCTTTATGTGCTAAATTCTTATTTGTTCTCTTTAGCCAGGCAAACCTTATGATTAGGTGGGAAAATATCCCATAAAAGACAAGTTTGTTCTAAAAAAATAATTTAGTTATAAAAAATGCTGATAACTTTGAAAAAAAAATTAAACACTAATTAAAAGAAAACTTGATGCTATAACTAAATTAGTTTCTTTCGTTCTGGCCTATATCAGGCCTATATCCCTAAACAGTCGGTGTCAATCCAGCTTGTATTAAGGGCAGGAGACTTAGTATGTCTATACTTAAACCTGGAGTGGGGCACCGTAGAGTTTTTCCAAGGGGATACTTCGGCTTATATACGAGGTCAGGCTGCCGAAGGAGAAATCCATAAAATCGTGTTTAAAATTTCCATTATGACCCGACAGTCCACTACAGTACGAGATTGCCAGATGGCAATCAAGACTGCATGCATACCCTGTGCCATAGGTTTGCCCCCAACCTTTAGCAGTTCAGAAAGTTGATTGACTGATTATTTAAAATTATCTGCCGCGTCAAGGTCATTAGCGGCGATTACCTTGTTAAGTAGAAATATTAAAATGTTTAAAACTTTAAAAATCTATCAATAAATATCTTACAAATAACAATATATAGATTAAAAATCAAAGCATAAATATTATGCTCTAAGTGTATAAAATTATTGTATAAACATTATGCATAATTAAATTTTATTGAAAATATTAGTCTCCCTAAGGAAACTAATAAGACCCTATATGTCCCAATCCTCCCCCAATACATTTTCCAGTGTATATGGGGGAGATAAGTACATACGTCTTTGGTCTGAGAATGTTGCACATCTTCCCACTACATGGCTCTTGGCATCCCTCACAAAGTGCTTCACTTTTAGCCATCATAGGCCCATGAGTCAGCCTTGTGTGCCCGATTTTTCCACTTTTCAGTTGGGATGGATGCTAGTCACCCAACTGCCAAGATCATCTCTAATCTCTCTTGGAGTTTGTTTCTGGAGGTATGCCTCCATTGTTCCTTCCATTTATCGCGAAGACAACTCCTGATGCTGGGTTTCAGGTCGGTGTGAGGGAGAGGAAAACGAGCATCACAAGGCTGAGCGGCAGCTGCCTTGGCCTTCTGATCAGCTGGCACCCACCACAGAGTCATCTTTTTACGTGTTGACATCAGTGCAAGCCAATCTTGAACCTCCCTCACTACTGGATATGATGAGTTTAAGCTCTTGATTGCTTGCAAGGCACTTCGAAAGTCACAATGTATCACAATAGAATGGTTTGTAAGATCTCTAGTCATCTTAACTGCTGCAAGGATGGCATGTAACTCTGCAGTGAAGATTGAGGTTGTTAGAGAAAGACTGCCAGATGCAGTCTTCCTTCTGCTTACTGCTACAAAGCCCACACCACTTTCAGATTTCGAACCATCTGTATATATTGCATCTGATCCATGGTACTTACAAATGTGCTGAAGAAATTTCTCTCTGACTTCTGCTTCGGATCTCTCCCCTTTCCCAATTCCGACTAAATCCAGCTCAACTTGATTTGTCCATAGGGGGAATTGGGGAATTCCAACAGCCAGAACCTTAGTGAGACTTAAATTAAGATCTTCCACAAGATTCCTCATTCTCCTACCATAGGATTAGCTATTCTCAAGGGGGTTGAAAACCAATCTGGATGTAGGAGATCCTGGAATCCTTTGTAGTCTCGTGTAGTAAATCAGGTTCATGTAGTCCCAGTGTATTGAAAGAGGTGGATCTCCACTCTCAGCATACAGGGACTCCACAGTTGAAGACCTGAAAGCCCCAGTACAGATTCTCAGAGCTTCATTATGAACCGAGTCCAACATCCGGAGAACAGTGAGAGTTGCAGATGAATAAGCCTCACATCCATAATCAAGCTTACTACGAATAAGCGCTCGGTAAAGTCGCAGAAGTGTTGTGCAGTCTGCACCCCAAGATAGATGTGAAAGAACCCGCAAAATACTAAGTGCTTTTGTAGCCTTCACTTTTAGTTGTTAGATGTGATGCACCCATGTAAGCCTTGAATCAAAAATTAGACCCAAGTACTTCACCTCTAGGACAAATTGCAGTGGGTTTGCTCCTAATTAGAAGGAAGGATGGAATTTTCCTCGTTTCTGGAAATGTATAGCCATGGTCTTGCTTGGGGAAAATTTGAACCCATGCTATGTTGTCCACTGTACAACTTGATTTATTGCAGCCTGTATGTGTCCTTGCACATCCCGTAAACTTCCTCCTGAGCAGCACAGTGTAAAATCACATTTTACAGGTTACATGAGACAGAACTTGGAACAACTTTTATAGCATCATTTATAGCAATGGCAAACAGGGTCACACTTAAGACACTCCCTTATGGGACCCCTTCCAGCTGATCTTCCAGGTTAGAGAAACTGTTTCCCACCTGAACTCTAAACTTCCTGTTAGCAAGGAAGCTTTGTATGAAGGTAATGCTCCTCTTAAACCAATGTCATACAGCTTCAAGAGTATGCCATGCTTCCAAGTAGTATCGTAAGCCTTTTCAAGGTCAAAGAAGACTGCTAACATGTGACGTCGCTGTGCAAAGGAATTCTGTATAGCAGTTTCCATCCTCTCAAGTCGATCTCAATCTTCTAAACCCATATTGATATGGGGTCAGCACGTTTTCCTTTTCTAGCAGCCATGTCAACCTGAAGTTTACCATTTTCTCCATCAGATTACATAAGCAGCTGGCGATAGAAATTGGTATGTAATTTCTTGATGTGGAAGTATCCTTGCCAGGTTTTGGGACAGGAATGATTATAGCCTCTTTCCATATGGATGGCATTGTACCCTACCTATAGATCTTATTGAATAGGTCCAACAGGAACTTCTGTGAGCTCTCCGGTAAGTGAGATATCATTTGGTATGGAATATCGTCAGTTCCTGGGGCAGTCTTACGGTAGAGCTGCAAAGTAGAGTCCATCTCCTTGTGCAAAAATGGCAAGTTGTATGGAAGTTCTTCTACAGTCCTACTGAAGAACGACACTGGGTGTCGTTCCTGTTCAGCCCGAAGAGTGGAGAATTGGGTAGTGTAAGATTCTCCAGAGAAGATCTCTGCCATGAATTTAGCTAGCTCATTAGCAACATTTTCTTTGTCTGTGATGTCATGCCATATATCTTCAAAGCAGGTGGTGACACAGATGTGTTCTTTCCAGCGATCTTACACACCTTGTCCCATACCCATGCTAAGGGGGTCCCAGAGTTAATCAAGGAGACATACTGTCTCCATGATGTCTGTCTGGCCTCCTTTAGCACTCGCCTGGCCTTGAGTCTTATTGTACTGGACCAAGGTTACATCGCTGGGGTGTCGTTTCAACTGCCTTAATGCAGCTTTTCTTGCTCTGACAGCTTGTTGGCATTCATCAGACCACCATGGTACAGAGGTCGATGGTAATGCCCGCTACTTTTTGGAATGGATGCTTCTGCTGCAAGGTGAATTCGTGATGTGAAGTGATTAACAGCATCTTGACCACACTGGAAATCATTCATAGATCCTTGGAATACTGCAGTTGATCTAAAAAGATTCCAGTCCCCATGTTCAATTTGCCATCTCTGCACTCCATTGGTTGGAATACCATTCACCTTCTGCAAAAGTATTGGAAAGTGGTCGCTTCCATGTAAATCTTCCATGACCTGCCAAGTGAAATTCATCTGTGAATCAGGTGAGCCAATTGATAATTCTATATTGGAGAATGTCCCAGTTTGAATTTGGAAATGTGTGGGAGTGTCACTGTTCAGTAAAACTGCATCTACTCTTAAGAACAAAGATTCCAAGGCCCTTCCTCGAGGGTTACACAAAGTGTCTCCCCAGAGGTGATGCCGACCATTGAAATCTCTCAAGAGTAGAAATGGATGTGGCAACTGCCCAAGTAGATCTTCGAAATCATCTATGTTGAGATTATGTGGAGGAAGGTAGATAGATGCAACAGTGTAAGGTCGTGTCAAGCCTATTCTCACAGCCTTCACCTGCAGTGTTGTCTGCAGGTGGATGGCCTGGAAGAGAATATCCTGACGTACCATTACTGCTACTCCTCCATGAGGTCCAATATCAAAGGTCCCATAATGGGTTTGATTTGGAATCCTCTCAGGGAAATCTGATGATTTTCCCAGGTCATAATCTCTTGTAGGCATACACAAACTGGGTTACATGAAGCTATCAGATGTTGCAATTCTTCCCATTTTGCATGGATTCCCTGACAGTTCCATTGGATTAGGGTATGCATTCATAAGGTGTTTGGCAGCACCTGTGGTCAAGGTTAAGGCTGTCCCTTTCCAGGATCCTGGGAGAATCTTTTGAGGGGTTGTTTACCCGTGGAACTAGTTTCCACAGGCTTCCTTTTGACAGGCTCAGGATGTCTTTGAATGGGCAAAGGACGGACCTGAGCCTTTGCTTCAGGGGCATTCTGCCTAGCAGTGGAGGCCCCTGTGGATGTGGTGGCAGCTGGAGCTGTCACCATTGAGGCCCCTGGAGCCCTGCCTGACGGCTCCAAAGACCCCACTTTAAAATGAGTATTTTTAACAGGCTCAGGATTCCTTTGCCAGAGCAAAGGACATACCTGAGCCTTTGCTTCAGGGGAATGCTGCCTAGCAGCGGAGGCCCCTGTGGATGTGGTGGCAGCTGGAGCTGTCACCGTTGAGGCCTCTGGAGCCTTACCTGATGGCTCCAAAGACCTTACTTTGGGAGGAGGAGTCTCCTCAATAGACCCTTCACTCCTACTCCGTTTCTGGTGGGATTCACCAGAGGCAGTTTCAGCAATTAGGGACTGAGGTTTAAAAGAAGCGGCAGAGTGTGTGATGTAAGAAGCACCAGAGGGCAAGGGTTAGTGAGAAGGAGGATGAGCTAGAACCGAAGCAAAGGATTTACCTGGCTGTGCAAACAGCATACAGGCACGTCGCTTTGCCTCTGGAAAACTTTCTCCTTGCTCTTTATTACTTCTTCAAAGCAATGTAAAAGGTACAAATTAGAGAAAGAAGCTTCATGAGCTTCTTTGCAGTGGTAACAGCATATCGGACCTGGATAGTTGTCATCTTCTTGATGACTTGTTGTACCACACTTTACACATATTCTAGGTTGTCCATTTTCCTTAAAACGGCAAGAGTTGGCTCCATGTCCATAACCCTGTCAGTGGAAGAACCACATAGGGTTAGGCACATATGGCTTTACCTTGAGGTGGTACTATGATTCTGGAAGGACTAATGTGTTAAAAGTTAGAAGGAGAGCGAGTGTCGACTGTTCCAAACCATCAACTTTCTTCTTAAAATGTTTTACTGCCACTACATTAAAATTCTCTAGTTCCTCTAACAGTTTCTCCTCAGAAATTCTCATCAGGTCTCGGGAAAAGACAATTCCCTTACACTGATTGAGGGTTTGTGAGAACTTGAAACTTGAGCCCCAGGGATATCACATATCGCACGCAGACAGTTACTCTCGTCTGGTGACGAAACCTCAACTATCAGGCTACCATCTCGCTGTGGGATGATGCGAGGATCACGTTGACATATCTCAACTATTTTCCAATGAACTTCAAAAATATCAAGATCCATAATTGATACACCATCAATGGTCTTCACTACTAGGTACTTACTATATGAAATACTTTCATATTTACCAGGTAAAATTTCTTTAGTGGATTGAGGAAGATTTTTCCTCTTCTTACCTGGTTTGGGAGCCCAGGAATCATTACAATTCCCATTCTTGCCCTTTGGAAGTTGGAAAGGTTCCAGGGTGACAACATGTGATGTTCTAGAGGGAATGGTCAGGAGATTGTGTAGGTCGTCAAGGAGAGAGCTAGATCTCTGTAAATTTGTAGTACTCATACAAAATAGAATTCTTCATGAAATTCTGCCTTGCCCTTGGGCATATGCCAATAGACTCCTGCACTGCTTCAAGTGTTCTGTGCTTGAAGGACTCAGGTTGAAGGTTTTCAAGTTCTGTAAATCTATCAAAGACTGCTGTAGTGAACCTACTGGCACACTCCTCCCTCAGTCTGTTCAAGTGAAACACCCTAGAGTGGTCATCGGAGGGACGAGGAG